>NC_083726.1:87637065-87780142 GCF_028564815.1 Eubalaena glacialis | reverse complement strand
CAACTGCAGATACAGCTGCAGCTAGAATGGCAGCACGCCCGGGCAGCACGGCCACATACTGGACACTGCACGCAATGCAACCCGGCATACTAACACAAGGAGTGTCACCACTACAATCACACATTCCACAGAAACAAACAACACAACTAACAAGGAAAGCAGTCAGCAAACTATCCAGAATTCCCAGTTTCTTCTAAAAAGGTTGAACGATCCTAAATTGTCTGAAACAGTGCACCAGTCCGTAGAAAGTGAGTGCACAGACCGCACCCTCTTTATTCAAGAGCGCCTTCGATCAACTTTATTTCGTGAAGAGAGCTCGTCCTCAGACGAGAATGAACGGGGTGAATTGGCAGATTTTGGTGCTTTGGGCTGTGTAGATATTATGCCTTTAGATGTTGCTTTAGAAAACCTAAATTTAAAAGAGAGTACTATAGGAAATGAACCTCCACCACCTCCTCTTTGATGACACCCCAATTCACAGACCATGTCCTCTGTGCTGTATTTCCCAATGAATGTGGACAACAACTATCTTGGGTTTGATTGGTGATTGTAATTTCAGGTCTGTCACTCTTGTTTTATTGTGTACATTCAAAAGGAAGAGCGAAAATCTATATGATAATCCTTTCCACTTAACTAATTTTTACCTCTAGCTGGAAAATATAGGTAGCAGTGCAGGGTGATCTCTGCTTCCTGTACCTTGACATGCAAAAGCTTCTGCTAATACTCCACAATCAAACTGAAGAGGAAAATTGAAATATCTAATGAAGCTGCTGTGTGTGATTATGAATATTAATCGATAAAAACTGTTGGGATTGTTTACCTTAAAAAAAAAAAAAAAAAAGTCTACCTATATACCGGTAACACTCCGAGGCATTTGGGTGATCCAAAGTCTCCTAGGCCTGAATAGGTCATTACATGCATAATGCTATTCACCACACGCAGAAATCCCAGCCTCAAACGTGTCATCGTGGAAGGTCCCAGTGTGTCCCAAATGTCTCCAGTAGTCAGGAAGAGAGTGCCTGTAAATGACCTGTGGGATCAAATTGGTAACTGGAGAATGTCAGGAAAGCCCACGTTTCCCCCTTTGGAAAGCGACATGGTTTTGGCCTCCAAGGTGTCTCTAACACACACTGCCCATCTATTCGTCACTCTACAAATATTTATGCGAGGAACAGTGAGATTTGCGTAAAGAAACCACGTGCTTTCGATTTCTTTCTTGGAGCTCATCCCACAGCATTCTGTAGCTAATGTGCCAACCAAATGTGACCTCTAGTTTAGAGGTAAGGTGCACATTTTCCCATCACAAAAGATAGGGTGCAACAGTTTCCAGGAAACCTTAGTCAATGGACTGCTTTAGCTCCAGTATTCCTCACAGTGCTTAGGACTCTCGCGTGTGTACTTTTCCCGTGGAAGTACACTGTGGCCCAAAAGCCATCTTAGCACCATCCGGGGAAACACATCTCTGGGAACCGCCCTTTCTGTTCAGTTTGAAGGGCTAGGAGCAGCTTGCTTAATTCAATGGCTTGCATTCCTCAGCTTTCAAACAACCTCAGGAAGACAGTTCTTGGTAGGCTTTCTTTCAATGTGGGTGTGCCAAAGTGAGGAAACCTGAGCTGCAATGTAAAAACACCGGGTCTCCAATTCATTTTGAGAACTCATGACAGACGTCTCTCTAACTGAAGAGGAAACCAGACATTAGGTCCAGCCAAAAATAATGCAGAGATTTACTTTGAGCGCTGCTCAGCATTTACATCATCCAAAGACACCTAGGCCTACTGAGGGCATTTAGAAGATTCTACAGTTAATTGCTCACAGTACACGTAGCACCCAAAGGTCTCATCGTGCAAGGGCAATCTTTGTTCCAAGTGTCTCTTGTAGCTAGTCAGAAAAGATAAGTAAATGTGCTGTGTGATCTACTTTGTAATTGGGAGGACTAGAAAAGTCAGTATTTTTCCCTTTTTAAAGACAGATAGTGACAACTTCAAGGCTGTCTGACGTTAACCATCTTTTATTCATTTCTGGGGATGCCTCTGTGAATAAAAGCACGTTTTCTCATAAGTAGTGGGGAGGTTTTCACCGCTTGGTCAGAGCTCATGCCACTGCCCACCCTAGATAAAGTGCAAAGTGAACGTGACCCCTAACATCAAGGTAAGCCCCAGTGTTTCCCATAAGCAAAGTTTGGTGTGCAGCAGTCTCCATGAACCCTGAGTCGATCGACTGCTTGAACTCCTCGATGCCTTTTTCTAGGCTTAAGACCGTCATGTATGAATTCATGTGTTTGGGAGACAGTTTTGTCCTGTCAGTTCCTTGGATATCTTCCAAGAGAAATAACACGAGACAGACTGTTGAGATCAGCTATTTCTATGCAGTGGGAAGAGGAATTAATTGCTTTTTGCTTGTATAGCTCGCTTTCTACAGCTTTAAAACAGCCCTGGGGACACAGTTTGACCCATTCTTAAGTTCAACGTTGCTCTCCCTTTTTGAGTGTCACTGAGCTGAAATGAATCAATCCCCGTGGCTAAAGTACCTCCTGGAAACTCCTACTTGTCATCTCTCTTCCATGACGGGAAGGTAGACCTTGGGTGAAGCCAGATAAACGTACCAAAATACCGGTAACACCGCGAGGCATTTGGATGATACAAAGACACCTAGGCCTGCCTAGATCATTACATGGGTAATGCTATTCACCGTATGCAGGACTCTCGGCGTCCAATGTGTCATCATGTAAGGGCCCAGTGTGTCACCAAAGGCTCCAGTAGTCAGGCAGAGAGTGACGGTAAATGTGCTGTGAGGTCAAGTTTGTAATTGGAGAATGTCGGGAATCCCACATATATATATATATATATATATATAACAGTCATAAATGTATATGCACCCAACATAGGACCACTTCAATACATAAGGCAACTGCTAACATCTATAAAAGAGGAAATCGACAGTAACACATAAAGGTGGGGGAGTTTAACACCTCACTTACACCAATGGACAGATCATCCAAACAGAAAATTAATAAGGAAACTCGAGCTTTAAATGACACAATAGACCAGATAGATTTAATGGATATTTACAGGACATTCCATTCCAAAACAGCAGATTACACTTTCTTCTCAAGTGCACATGGAACATTCTCTAGGATAGATTACATCACGGGTCACAAATTAAACCTCAGTAAATTTAAGAAAATTGAAATCACATCAATTATCTTTTGGGACCACAATGCTATGAGATTAGAAATCTATTACAGGGGAAAAAACGTAAGAAACACAAAACATATGGAGGCTAAACACTACGTTACTAAATAACCAAGAGATCACTGAAGAAATCAAAGAGGAAATCAAAAAATACCTAGAGACACATGACAAAGAAAACAAGACGATCCTAAACCTATGGGATGCAGCAAAAGCCGTTCTAAGGGAAGTTTATAGCAATAAAAGCCTACCTCAAGAAACAAGAAAAATCACAAATGAACAATCTAACCTTACACCTCAAAGAACTAGAGAAAGAAAAACAAACAAATTGCAAAGTGAGTAGAAGGAAAGAAATCAAAAGGATCAGAGCAGAAATAAAATAAATAGAAACAAAGAAAGCAATAACAAAGATCAATAAAACTAAAAGCTGCTTCTTTGAGAAGATAAACAAAATTCATATACCATTAACCAGACTCATCAAGAAAAACAGAGAGAGGACTCAGATCAATAAAAATAAAAATGAAAACGGAGAAGTTACAACAGACAATGCAGAAATACAAAGCATCCTAAGAGACTACTACAAGCAAATCTATGCAAATAAAATGGACAAACTGGAAGAAATGGACAAATTCTTAGAAAGATATCACCTTCCAAGACTGAACCAGGAAGAAACGGAAAATATGAACAGACAAATCACAAGTAATGAAATTGAAACCGTGATTTAAAAACTTCCAACAAGCAAAAGTCCAGGTCCAGATGGCTTCACAGGTGACTTCTATCAAACATTTAGAGAAGAGCTAACACCCATCCTTCTCAAACTCTTCCAAAAAATTGCAGAGGAAGGAAGACTCCCAAACACATTCTATGAGGCCACCATCACCCTGATACCGAAACCAGGCAAAGATACTACAAAAAAAGGAAATTACAGACCAATATCACTCTTGAATATACATGCAAAAATCCTCAACCAAATACTGGCAAACAGAATCCAACAACACATTAATAGAATTATACACCATGTCAAGTGGGATTTATCCCAGGGATGCAAGGATTCTTCAATATACGCAAATCAATCAATGTGATACACCAAATTAGCAAATTGAAGAAGAAACACCATATGATCATCACAATAGATGTAGAAAAAGCTTTTGACTTTTCAACACCCATTTATGATAAAAACTCTCCAGAGAGTGGGCATAGAGGAAACCTACCTCAACATCATAAAGGCCGTATATGAAAAACCCAAAGCAAACATCATTCTCAAAGGTGAAAAACTGAAAGAATTTCCTCTCAGATCAGGAACAAGACAAGGATGTGCACTCTCACCACGATTATTCAACATAGTTTTCGAAGTCCTAGCCACGGCCATCAGAGAAGAAAAAGAAATATACAGAATACAAATTGGGAAAGAAGAAGCAAAACTGTCACTGTTTGCAGACGACATGATACTATACATAGAGAATCCTAAAGATGCCACCAGAAAACTACTAGAGCTAATCAATAAATCTGGTAAAGTTGAAGGATACAAGTTTAATGCATAGAAATCTCTTGCATTCCTATATACTAATGATGAAAAATCTGAAAGAGAAATTAAGGAAACACTCCCATTTACCATTGCAACAACAACAAAAAATTACCTAGGAAGAAACCTACATAGGGAGGCAACTATGCAGAAAACTATAAGACACTGATGAAAGAAATTAAAGACGATACCAACAGATGGAGAGATATACCATATTTTTGGATTGGAAGAATCAATATTGTGAAAATGAGTATACTACCCACAGCAATCTAAAGATTCAATGCAATCCTTATCAAATTACCAATGACATTTTATACAGAAGTAGAACAAAAAAATCTTAAAATTTCTATGGAGACACAAAAGACCCCAAATAGCCAAAGCAGGCTTGTGGGAAAAAAATGGAGTTGGAGGAATCAGACTCCCTGACTTCAGACTATACTACAAAGCTACAGTAATCAAGGCAATATGGTACTGGCAGAAAACCAGAAATAGAGATCAACGGAACAGGATGGAAAGCCCAGAGATAAACAAACGCACCTGTAGTCAACTAATCTATGACAGAGTAGGCAAGGATATACAATAGAGAAAAGACAGTCTCTGCAATAAGTGGTGCTGGGAAAACTGGACAGCTACCTGTAAAAGAAGGAAATTAGAACACTCCATAACACCATACCCAAAAATAAACTCAAAATGGATTAGAGACCTAAATGTCAGACTGGGCAATATAAAAGTCTTAGAGGAAAACATAGGAGGAACACTCTTTGACATAAATCACAGCAAGATCTTTTTTGATCCACTGCCTAGAGTAATGGAAATAAAACAAAAATAAACAAATGGGACCGAATGAAACATAAAAGCTTTTGCACAGCAAAGCAAACCATAAACAAGAGGAAAAGACAACCCTCAGAATGGGAGAAAATATTTCAAATGAATCAGAGGACAAAGGATTAATCTCCAAAACATATAAAAAGCTCATGCAGCTCAATAGTAAAAAAAAAAAGAAAACCACCCCAGCAAAAAATGGGCAGAAGAGCTAAATACACATTTTTTGAAAGAAGACATACAGATGGCCAAGAAGCACATGAAAAGCTGCCCAACACCACTAATTGTTAGAGAAAAGCAAATCGAAACTACAATGAGGTATCACCTCACACCACTTACAATGGGCATCATCAGAAAATCTACAAACAACAAATGCTGGAGAAGGTGTGGAGAAAAGGGAACCCTCTTGCACTGTTGGTGGGAATGTAAATTGATACCACCACTATGGAGAATAATACGGAGGTTCCTTAAAGACCTAAAAATAGAATTACCATATGACCCAGCAATCCAACTACTGGGCATATACCCAGAGAACCATAATTCAAAAAGACACATGCACCCCAAAGTTCATTGCAGCACTATTTACAATAGCCAGGTCATGGAAGCAACCTAAATGCCCATGAAAAGATTAATGGATCTAGAGACTGTCATACAGAGTGAAGTAAGTCAGAAAGAGAAAAACAAATATCGTATATTAAGGCATATATGTGGAACCTAGAAAAATGGTACAGATGAACCACTTAGCAGGGCAGATATTGAGACAAAGATGTAGGGAACAAATTTACAGACACCAAGTGGGGAAAGCAGTGGTGGGGTGGGAGTGGGGGTGTGATGAATTGGGCAATTAGGGTTGACATGTATACACAGATGTGTATACAATTGATGACTAATAAGAACCTGCTGTATAAAAAAAATATATAAAATAAAATTCAAAAATTAAAAAAAAACCACCCAATCAAAAAATGGGCAGAAGAGCTAAGTAGACATTTCTTGAAAAAAGACATACAAATGGCCAATAAGCACATGAAAAGCTGCTCAACATCACTAATTATTAGAGAAAAGCAAATCAAAACTACAATGAGGTATCACCTCACACCAGTTACAATGGGTATCATCAGAAAATCTACAAACAACAAATGATGGAGAGGGTGTGGAGAAAAGGGAACCCTCTTGCACTGTTGGTTGGAATGTAAATTGATACAGCCACTATGGAGAAGAGTATGGAGCTTCCTTAAAAGACTAAAAATAGAATTACCATATGACCCAGCAATACCACTAGTGGGCATATAACCTGAGAATACCATAATTCAAAAAGACACATGCACCCCAGTATTCCTTGCAGCACTACTTACAATAGCCAGGTCATGGAAGCAACCTAAATGCCCATCAACAGACGAATAGTTAAAGAAGATGTGGTACATATGTACAATGGGATATTACTCAGCCTTAAAAAGAACGAAATTGTGTCATTTGTAGACAAGTGGATGGATCTAGAGACTGTCATACAGAGTGAAGTAAGCCAGAAAGAGAAAAACAGTTATGGTATATTAACACATGTATGTGGAACCTAGAAAAATGGTACAGAAGAACGGGTTTGCAGGGCAGAAATAGTGACACAGATGTACAGGAAAAAAGTATGGACAAAAAGAGGGGAAAGTGGCACGAGGGTGGAGGTGGTGTGATGAATTGAGGGACTGACATTGACATATATACACACATATGTATAAATTGGATAACTAATATAATCCTGCTGCATTAAAAAAATTTAAAATTCAAAACTTCAAAAAAAATAATTAAAATTAAAATTAATGTGACTATTTGAAACAAACAAACAAACAAAAAAACAACCTCAGGAAGACGGTTCTAGGCAGGCTCTCTTTCAATGTGGGTCTGCATAAATGAGGAAAGTGGAGCTGCACTGCAAAAAACCACCGGGACTCCAATTCATTTGGGGAATTCATGCCAGATGTCTCTCATCTTGAAGCAGCGATTAGACTGTAGGACCATCCCGAAATACAGTAGAGATTTACCCTGAGCATTGCTACGCATTTGGAACATCCAATGTCACCTAGGTCTACCGGGGGCATTCAGACGATTATGCAATGCAGCAGACGCAGAACACGCCAAGTCCAAAAGTTGCTGCGTGGAAGGGTGAAGTGTGTCCCAAGGGTCATTTTAGCTACTCTGAAGAGATAGGGAAAAATGTCGTGGAATGATTTTGTAATTGGGAAGACTAGGAAGGGCAGTGGTTTCCTCGTTTGAAAACTAGATAGTGGCGGCCACAAGGCTGCATGATGTTGCCTATCTTTTTTGCACTTCTAGGAATGACTCCGTGACGAAAAATGAGTTTTCTCATAAGAAGCCGGAGATCTCCACTGCTTCCTAGGAGTTCATCCTAAGGCGCACCTTACCTATATTGCGAAGTCAATGTGACCCATAGCCTCAAGATAAACCCCAGTGTTTCCCATCAGCAAAGTTTGGTGTGCAGCTGCCTCCAGGATCCTTGAGTGCATCGAGTGTTTTAAGTCCTCTATGCCTTTTCGGAGATTTAAGACAGTGGCATATGAATTCACTTCCGAGGGAGAACGTGTGTCCTGTGGGTCCCTTGTGCATCTTCCAAGCAACATAACGCGAAACAGACTTTAGGATGAACTCTTTCTACGCAGAGGGAAGGGCAATTAATTACTTTCTTGCTTGCATAGCTACCTTTCTACAGCTTAAACCAGTCCCGGGGACAGGGTTCTAGCCAGTCTTGTGTTGAACGTGGCTCTCCATTTGTGAGGACCTCTAAACTCCACTGAAACAATCCCTGTGACTAAAGTACATCCTGGGAACTCATACCAGTCATCACTGTAGCATGGTGGGAAGGTCGACTCTAGGCCCAGACTGAAAAACAGTACAGAGGTGGTAGTGAGGGGGCGGCCGCCAGGCCGAGGGCGGTTTCGGGCGGTCTCCGGCACCCGGCGCCCGACCACTGCCTGCTTGTGTGTGCGCGCAGATGACGTGCCCCGAGTCGCTGCGGCCGCGCCGCTCCCACAGTTCCCTCCCGCCCAGGGCACCAGGCGTCTGGGCCCGACGCGGCCAGCGAGAGGCGGGGCTGCAGAGCAGGCGGGGGAATGAGGTGGAGGAGGAGGACGAAGAGGAGGAGAAGGCGGAAGTTGGAGCCCGGGGAGAGTGGCGGTTGGTGGGCCGGGTGTAGGGAGGAGCGGGATTTACGGAGCGCGGCGCCACAACCTGGAACCGGCGGGCCCGAGAGTGACCGAGTCAAGGCATGTGCCAGCGGAACCGTGGCGTCGGACCGCCTCCTGGAGGAGCTCGGCCCCGTCCAGGCCCGGCCTCATTCCCAGCCCGCGCTTCCTCCTGCCGCGGCCGCCGCGCTGCCGCCGGCGCCGTAGCGCTCTGCTGCCCACCCCGTCCCCGCGGCCGAGCCCTGGATTCCAGTGGAAGAAGGCCATCCCACGAGTGCAGGACCAGGACCCCGCGGGGGACACTGCAGCCTGCGCTCGGTAGGGCCCCCGCCGCCACCCTCTGAAATAGGATGTCCCGACATGACGGTGTCAGCTGTGATGAATGTTTCAAGGGAAATTTTCAAGGTCACAGCTATAAGTGTTTAATATGCAACGGTTACGATTTTTGTGCATCTTGTTATGAAAGTGGTGCAACAAGAACAAGGCATACAACTGACCATCCAATGCACTGCATGTTAACAAGGGTAGATGTTGATTTGTACTATGGTTCCTAAGCTTTCTCTGTAGAGCAGCCACAGGCTTTTACTTGTCCCTATTGTGGAAAAATTGGCTATACGGAGACATCTCTTCAAGAACATGCAGAAACATCAACAGAAGTGATGTATACAGTATTTGCAGCATTACCTGGAGGCAGTCCTAATCATGTCACGGATGACCCTGCAGCTCGTCTTACTCTTGAACACAGAGCCCCTAGAGATTTAGATGAATCGAGTGGTGTTCGACATATACATAGAATGAATGCTTCACCTTGGCTGGGGATTGGGAGGTCCTGGTGTACGTAGATCAAACATTCATTCCACTAGCAGTTCTACTGGCAGGCTTTCTTCTTCTCGGACTTCATATTCTCCAAGCAATAGGGAAGCCATTGATCCTATAGGTGAGCTTTGATCCCAGTTATCAGGAGTGAGACGTTCCGCAGGGGGACAGCTTAATTCCTCTGGCCCTTCCGCTTCGCAGTTACAACAACTGCAGATACAGCTGCAGCTAGAATGGCAGCACGCCCGGGCAGCACGGCCACAACTGGACACTGCACGCAATGCAACCCGGCATACTAACACAAGGAGTGTCACCACTACAATCACACATTCCACAGAAACAAACAACACAACTAACACAGAAAGCAGTCAGCAAACTATCCAGAATTCCCAGTTTCTTCTAAAAAGGTTGAACGATCCTAAATTGTCTGAAACAGTGCACCAGTCCGTAGAAAGTGAGTGCACAGACCGCACCCTCTTTATTCAAGAGCGCCTTCGATCAACTTTATTTCGTGAAGAGAGCTCGTCCTCAGACGAGAATGAACGGGGTGAATTGGCAGATTTTGGTGCTTTGGGCTGTGTAGATATTATGCCTTTAGATGTTGCTTTAGAAAACCTAAATTTAAAAGAGAGTACTATAGGAAATGAACCTCCACCACCTCCTCTTTGATGACACCCCAATTCACAGACCATGTCCTCTGTGCTGTATTTCCCAATGAATGTGGACAACAACTATCTTGGGTTTGATTGGTGATTGTAATTTCAGGTCTGTCACTCTTGTTTTATTGTGTACATTCAAAAGGAAGAGCGAAAATCTATATGATAATCCTTTCCACTTAACTAATTTTTACCTCTAGCTGGAAAATATAGGTAGCAGTGCAGGGTGATCTCTGCTTCCTGTACCTTGACATGCAAAAGCTTCTGCTAATACTCCACAATCAAACTGAAGAGGAAAATTGAAATATCTAATGAAGCTGCTGTGTGTGATTATGAATATTAATCGATAAAAACTGTTGGGATTGTTTACCTTAAAAAAAAAAAAAAAAAAGTCTACCTATATACCGGTAACACTCCGAGGCATTTGGGTGATCCAAAGTCTCCTAGGCCTGAATAGGTCATTACATGCATAATGCTATTCACCACACGCAGAAATCCCAGCCTCAAACGTGTCATCGTGGAAGGTCCCAGTGTGTCCCAAATGTCTCCAGTAGTCAGGAAGAGAGTGCCTGTAAATGACCTGTGGGATCAAATTGGTAACTGGAGAATGTCAGGAAAGCCCACGTTTCCCCCTTTGGAAAGCGACATGGTTTTGGCCTCCAAGGTGTCTCTAACACACACTGCCCATCTATTCGTCACTCTACAAATATTTATGCGAGGAACAGTGAGATTTGCGTAAAGAAACCACGTGCTTTCGATTTCTTTCTTGGAGCTCATCCCACAGCATTCTGTAGCTAATGTGCCAACCAAATGTGACCTCTAGTTTAGAGGTAAGGTGCACATTTTCCCATCACAAAAGATAGGGTGCAACAGTTTCCAGGAAACCTTAGTCAATGGACTGCTTTAGCTCCAGTATTCCTCACAGTGCTTAGGACTCTCGCGTGTGTACTTTTCCCGTGGAAGTACACTGTGGCCCAAAAGCCATCTTAGCACCATCCGGGGAAACACATCTCTGGGAACCGCCCTTTCTGTTCAGTTTGAAGGGCTAGGAGCAGCTTGCTTAATTCAATGGCTTGCATTCCTCAGCTTTCAAACAACCTCAGGAAGACAGTTCTTGGTAGGCTTTCTTTCAATGTGGGTGTGCCAAAGTGAGGAAACCTGAGCTGCAATGTAAAAACACCGGGTCTCCAATTCATTTTGAGAACTCATGACAGACGTCTCTCTAACTGAAGAGGAAACCAGACATTAGGTCCAGCCAAAAATAATGCAGAGATTTACTTTGAGCGCTGCTCAGCATTTACATCATCCAAAGACACCTAGGCCTACTGAGGGCATTTAGAAGATTCTACAGTTAATTGCTCACAGTACACGTAGCACCCAAAGGTCTCATCGTGCAAGGGCAATCTTTGTTCCAAGTGTCTCTTGTAGCTAGTCAGAAAAGATAAGTAAATGTGCTGTGTGATCTACTTTGTAATTGGGAGGACTAGAAAAGTCAGTATTTTTCCCTTTTTAAAGACAGATAGTGACAACTTCAAGGCTGTCTGACGTTAACCATCTTTTATTCATTTCTGGGGATGCCTCTGTGAATAAAAGCACGTTTTCTCATAAGTAGTGGGGAGGTTTTCACCGCTTGGTCAGAGCTCATGCCACTGCCCACCCTAGATAAAGTGCAAAGTGAACGTGACCCCTAACATCAAGGTAAGCCCCAGTGTTTCCCATAAGCAAAGTTTGGTGTGCAGCAGTCTCCATGAACCCTGAGTCGATCGACTGCTTGAACTCCTCGATGCCTTTTTCTAGGCTTAAGACCGTCATGTATGAATTCATGTGTTTGGGAGACAGTTTTGTCCTGTCAGTTCCTTGGATATCTTCCAAGAGAAATAACACGAGACAGACTGTTGAGATCAGCTATTTCTATGCAGTGGGAAGAGGAATTAATTGCTTTTTGCTTGTATAGCTCGCTTTCTACAGCTTTAAAACAGCCCTGGGGACACAGTTTGACCCATTCTTAAGTTCAACGTTGCTCTCCCTTTTTGAGTGTCACTGAGCTGAAATGAATCAATCCCCGTGGCTAAAGTACCTCCTGGAAACTCCTACTTGTCATCTCTCTTCCATGACGGGAAGGTAGACCTTGGGTGAAGCCAGATAAACGTACCAAAATACCGGTAACACCGCGAGGCATTTGGATGATACAAAGACACCTAGGCCTGCCTAGATCATTACATGGGTAATGCTATTCACCGTATGCAGGACTCTCGGCGTCCAATGTGTCATCATGTAAGGGCCCAGTGTGTCACCAAAGGCTCCAGTAGTCAGGCAGAGAGTGACGGTAAATGTGCTGTGAGGTCAAGTTTGTAATTGGAGAATGTCGGGAATCCCACATATATATATATATATATATATATAACAGTCATAAATGTATATGCACCCAACATAGGACCACTTCAATACATAAGGCAACTGCTAACATCTATAAAAGAGGAAATCGACAGTAACACATAAAGGTGGGGGAGTTTAACACCTCACTTACACCAATGGACAGATCATCCAAACAGAAAATTAATAAGGAAACTCGAGCTTTAAATGACACAATAGACCAGATAGATTTAATGGATATTTACAGGACATTCCATTCCAAAACAGCAGATTACACTTTCTTCTCAAGTGCACATGGAACATTCTCTAGGATAGATTACATCACGGGTCACAAATTAAACCTCAGTAAATTTAAGAAAATTGAAATCACATCAATTATCTTTTGGGACCACAATGCTATGAGATTAGAAATCTATTACAGGGGAAAAAACGTAAGAAACACAAAACATATGGAGGCTAAACACTACGTTACTAAATAACCAAGAGATCACTGAAGAAATCAAAGAGGAAATCAAAAAATACCTAGAGACACATGACAAAGAAAACAAGACGATCCTAAACCTATGGGATGCAGCAAAAGCCGTTCTAAGGGAAGTTTATAGCAATAAAAGCCTACCTCAAGAAACAAGAAAAATCACAAATGAACAATCTAACCTTACACCTCAAAGAACTAGAGAAAGAAAAACAAACAAATTGCAAAGTGAGTAGAAGGAAAGAAATCAAAAGGATCAGAGCAGAAATAAAATAAATAGAAACAAAGAAAGCAATAACAAAGATCAATAAAACTAAAAGCTGCTTCTTTGAGAAGATAAACAAAATTCATATACCATTAACCAGACTCATCAAGAAAAACAGAGAGAGGACTCAGATCAATAAAAATAAAAATGAAAACGGAGAAGTTACAACAGACAATGCAGAAATACAAAGCATCCTAAGAGACTACTACAAGCAAATCTATGCAAATAAAATGGACAAACTGGAAGAAATGGACAAATTCTTAGAAAGATATCACCTTCCAAGACTGAACCAGGAAGAAACGGAAAATATGAACAGACAAATCACAAGTAATGAAATTGAAACCGTGATTTAAAAACTTCCAACAAGCAAAAGTCCAGGTCCAGATGGCTTCACAGGTGACTTCTATCAAACATTTAGAGAAGAGCTAACACCCATCCTTCTCAAACTCTTCCAAAAAATTGCGGAGGAAGGAAGACTCCCAAACACATTCTATGAGGCCACCATCACCCTGATACCGAAACCAGGCAAAGATACTACAAAAAAAGGAAATTACAGACCAATATCACTCTTGAATATACATGCAAAAATCCTCAACCAAATACTGGCAAACAGAATCCAACAACACATTAATAGAATTATACACCATGTCAAGTGGGATTTATCCCAGGGATGCAAGGATTCTTCAATATACGCAAATCAATCAATGTGATACACCAAATTAGCAAATTGAAGAAGAAACACCATATGATCATCACAATAGATGTAGAAAAAGCTTTTGACTTTTCAACACCCATTTATGATAAAAACTCTCCAGAGAGTGGGCATAGAGGAAACCTACCTCAACATCATAAAGGCCGTATATGAAAAACCCAAAGCAAACATCATTCTCAAAGGTGAAAAACTGAAAGAATTTCCTCTCAGATCAGGAACAAGACAAGGATGTGCACTCTCACCACGATTATTCAACATAGTTTTCGAAGTCCTAGCCACGGCCATCAGAGAAGAAAAAGAAATATACAGAATACAAATTGGGAAAGAAGAAGCAAAACTGTCACTGTTTGCAGACGACATGATACTATACATAGAGAATCCTAAAGATGCCACCAGAAAACTACTAGAGCTAATCAATAAATCTGGTAAAGTTGAAGGATACAAGTTTAATGCATAGAAATCTCTTGCATTCCTATATACTAATGATGAAAAATCTGAAAGAGAAATTAAGGAAACACTCCCATTTACCATTGCAACAACAACAAAAAATTACCTAGGAAGAAACCTACATAGGGAGGCAACTATGCAGAAAACTATAAGACACTGATGAAAGAAATTAAAGACGATACCAACAGATGGAGAGATATACCATATTTTTGGATTGGAAGAATCAATATTGTGAAAATGAGTATACTACCCACAGCAATCTAAAGATTCAATGCAATCCTTATCAAATTACCAATGACATTTTATACAGAAGTAGAACAAAAAAATCTTAAAATTTCTATGGAGACACAAAAGACCCCAAATAGCCAAAGCAGGCTTGTGGGAAAAAAATGGAGTTGGAGGAATCAGACTCCCTGACTTCAGACTATACTACAAAGCTACAGTAATCAAGGCAATATGGTACTGGCAGAAAACCAGAAATAGAGATCAACGGAACAGGATGGAAAGCCCAGAGATAAACAAACGCACCTGTAGTCAACTAATCTATGACAGAGTAGGCAAGGATATACAATAGAGAAAAGACAGTCTCTGCAATAAGTGGTGCTGGGAAAACTGGACAGCTACCTGTAAAAGAAGGAAATTAGAACACTCCATAACACCATACCCAAAAATAAACTCAAAATGGATTAGAGACCTAAATGTCAGACTGGGCAATATAAAAGTCTTAGAGGAAAACATAGGAGGAACACTCTTTGACATAAATCACAGCAAGATCTTTTTTGATCCACTGCCTAGAGTAATGGAAATAAAACAAAAATAAACAAATGGGACCGAATGAAACATAAAAGCTTTTGCACAGCAAAGCAAACCATAAACAAGAGGAAAAGACAACCCTCAGAATGGGAGAAAATATTTCAAATGAATCAGAGGACAAAGGATTAATCTCCAAAACATATAAAAAGCTCATGCAGCTCAATAGTAAAAAAAAAAAGAAAACCACCCCAGCAAAAAATGGGCAGAAGAGCTAAATACACATTTTTTGAAAGAAGACATACAGATGGCCAAGAAGCACATGAAAAGCTGCCCAACACCACTAATTGTTAGAGAAAAGCAAATCGAAACTACAATGAGGTATCACCTCACACCACTTACAATGGGCATCATCAGAAAATCTACAAACAACAAATGCTGGAGAGGGTGTGGAGAAAAGGGAACCCTCTTGCACTGTTGGTGGGAATGTAAATTGATACCGCCACTATGGAGAACAATACGGAGGTTCCTTAAAGACCTAAAAATAGAATTACCATATGACCCAGCAATCCAACTACTGGGCATATACCCAGAGAACCATAATTCAAAAAGACACATGCACCCCAAAGTTCATTGCAGCACTATTTACAATAGCCAGGTCATGGAAGCAACCTAAATGCCCATGAAAAGATTAATGGATCTAGAGACTGTCATACAGAGTGAAGTAAGTCAGAAAGAGAAAAACAAATATCGTATATTAAGGCATATATGTGGAACCTAGAAAAATGGTACAGATGAACCACTTAGCAGGGCAGATATTGAGACAAAGATGTAGGGAACAAATGTACAGACACCAAGTGGGGAAAGCAGTGGTGGGGTGGGAGTGGGGGTGTGATGAATTGGGCAATTAGGGTTGACATGTATACACAGATGTGTATACAATTGATGACTAATAAGAACCTGCTGTATAAAAAAATATATATAAAATAAAATTCAAAAATTAAAAAAAAACCACCCAATCAAAAAATGGGCAGAAGAGCTAAGTAGACATTTCTTGAAAAAAGACATACAAATGGCCAATAAGCACATGAAAAGCTGCTCAACATCACTAATTATTAGAGAAAAGCAAATCAAAACTACAATGAGGTATCACCTCACACCAGTTACAATGGGTATCATCAGAAAATCTACAAACAACAAATGATGGAGAGGGTGTGGAGAAAAGGGAACCCTCTTGCACTGTTGGTTGGAATGTAAATTGATACAGCCACTATGGAGAAGAGTATGGAGCTTCCTTAAAAGACTAAAAATAGAATTACCATATGACCCAGCAATACCACTAGTGGGCATATAACCTGAGAATACCATAATTCAAAAAGACACATGCACCCCAGTATTCCTTGCAGCACTACTTACAATAGCCAGGTCATGGAAGCAACCTAAATGCCCATCAACAGACGAATAGTTAAAGAAGATGTGGTACATATGTACAATGGGATATTACTCAGCCTTAAAAAGAACGAAATTGTGTCATTTGTAGACAAGTGGATGGATCTAGAGACTGTCATACAGAGTGAAGTAAGCCAGAAAGAGAAAAACAGTTATGGTATATTAACACATGTATGTGGAACCTAGAAAAATGGTACAGAAGAACGGGTTTGCAGGGCAGAAATAGTGACACAGATGTACAGGAAAAAAGTATGGACAAAAAGAGGGGAAAGTGGCACGAGGGTGGAGGTGGTGTGATGAATTGAGGGACTGACATTGACATATATACACACATATGTATAAATTGGATAACTAATATAATCCTGCTGCATTAAAAAAATTTAAAATTCAAAACTTCAAAAAAAATAATTAAAATTAAAATTAATGTGACTATTTGAAACAAACAAACAAACAAAAAAACAACCTCAGGAAGACGGTTCTAGGCAGGCTCTCTTTCAATGTGGGTCTGCATAAATGAGGAAAGTGGAGCTGCACTGCAAAAAACCACCGGGACTCCAATTCATTTGGGGAATTCATGCCAGATGTCTCTCATCTTGAAGCAGCGATTAGACTGTAGGACCATCCCGAAATACAGTAGAGATTTACCCTGAGCATTGCTACGCATTTGGAACATCCAATGTCACCTAGGTCTACCGGGGGCATTCAGACGATTATGCAATGCAGCAGACGCAGAACACGCCAAGTCCAAAAGTTGCTGCGTGGAAGGGTGAAGTGTGTCCCAAGGGTCATTTTAGCTACTCTGAAGAGATAGGGAAAAATGTCGTGGAATGATTTTGTAATTGGGAAGACTAGGAAGGGCAGTGGTTTCCTCGTTTGAAAACTAGATAGTGGCGGCCACAAGGCTGCATGATGTTGCCTATCTTTTTTGCACTTCTAGGAATGACTCCGTGACGAAAAATGAGTTTTCTCATAAGAAGCCGGAGATCTCCACTGCTTCCTAGGAGTTCATCCTAAGGCGCACCTTACCTATATTGCGAAGTCAATGTGACCCATAGCCTCAAGATAAACCCCAGTGTTTCCCATCAGCAAAGTTTGGTGTGCAGCTGCCTCCAGGATCCTTGAGTGCATCGAGTGTTTTAAGTCCTCTATGCCTTTTCGGAGATTTAAGACAGTGGCATATGAATTCACTTCCGAGGGAGAACGTGTGTCCTGTGGGTCCCTTGTGCATCTTCCAAGCAACATAACGCGAAACAGACTTTAGGATGAACTCTTTCTACGCAGAGGGAAGGGCAATTAATTACTTTCTTGCTTGCATAGCTACCTTTCTACAGCTTAAACCAGTCCCGGGGACAGGGTTCTAGCCAGTCTTGTGTTGAACGTGGCTCTCCATTTGTGAGGACCTCTAAACTCCACTGAAACAATCCCTGTGACTAAAGTACATCCTGGGAACTCATACCAGTCATCACTGTAGCATGGTGGGAAGGTCGACTCTAGGCCCAGACTGAAAAACAGTACAGAGGTGGTAGTGAGGGGGCGGCCGCCAGGCCGAGGGCGGTTTCGGGCGGTCTCCGGCACCCGGCGCCCGACCACTGCCTGCTTGTGTGTGCGCGCAGATGACGTGCCCCGAGTCGCTGCGGCCGCGCCGCTCCCACAGTTCCCTCCCGCCCAGGGCACCAGGCGTCTGGGCCCGACGCGGCCAGCGAGAGGCGGGGCTGCAGAGCAGGCGGGGGAATGAGGTGGAGGAGGAGGACGAAGAGGAGGAGAAGGCGGAAGTTGGAGCCCGGGGAGAGTGGCGGTTGGTGGGCCGGGTGTAGGGAGGAGCGGGATTTACGGAGCGCGGCGCCACAACCTGGAACCGGCGGGCCCGAGAGTGACCGAGTCAAGGCATGTGCCAGCGGAACCGTGGCGTCGACCGCCTCCTGGAGGAGCTCGGCCCCGTCCAGGCCCGGCCTCATTCCCAGCCCGCGCTTCCTCCTGCCGCGGCCGCCGCGCTGCCGCCGGCGCCGTAGCGCTCTGCTGCCCACCCCGTCCCCGCGGCCGAGCCCTGGATTCCAGTGGAAGAAGGCCATCCCACGAGTGCAGGACCAGGACCCCGCGGGGGACACTGCAGCCTGCGCTCGGTAGGGCCCCCGCCGCCACCCTCTGAAATAGGATGTCCCGACATGACGGTGTCAGCTGTGATGAATGTTTCAAGGGAAATTTTCAAGGTCACAGCTATAAGTGTTTAATATGCAACGGTTACGATTTTTGTGCATCTTGTTATGAAAGTGGTGCAACAAGAACAAGGCATACAACTGACCATCCAATGCACTGCATGTTAACAAGGGTAGATGTTGATTTGTACTATGGTTCCTAAGCTTTCTCTGTAGAGCAGCCACAGGCTTTTACTTGTCCCTATTGTGGAAAAATTGGCTATACGGAGACATCTCTTCAAGAACATGCAGAAACATCAACAGAAGTGATGTATACAGTATTTGCAGCATTACCTGGAGGCAGTCCTAATCATGTCACGGATGACCCTGCAGCTCGTCTTACTCTTGAACACAGAGCCCCTAGAGATTTAGATGAATCGAGTGGTGTTCGACATATACATAGAATGAATGCTTCACCTTGGCTGGGGATTGGGAGGTCCTGGTGTACGTAGATCAAACATTCATTCCACTAGCAGTTCTACTGGCAGGCTTTCTTCTTCTCGGACTTCATATTCTCCAAGCAATAGGGAAGCCATTGATCCTATAGGTGAGCTTTGATCCCAGTTATCAGGAGTGAGACGTTCCGCAGGGGGACAGCTTAATTCCTCTGGCCCTTCCGCTTCGCAGTTACAACAACTGCAGATACAGCTGCAGCTAGAATGGCAGCACGCCCGGGCAGCACGGCCACAACTGGACACTGCACGCAATGCAACCCGGCATACTAACACAAGGAGTGTCACCACTACAATCACACATTCCACAGAAACAAACAACACAACTAACACAGAAAGCAGTCAGCAAACTATCCAGAATTCCCAGTTTCTTCTAAAAAGGTTGAACGATCCTAAATTGTCTGAAACAGTGCACCAGTCCGTAGAAAGTGAGTGCACAGACCGCACCCTCTTTATTCAAGAGCGCCTTCGATCAACTTTATTTCGTGAAGAGAGCTCGTCCTCAGACGAGAATGAACGGGGTGAATTGGCAGATTTTGGTGCTTTGGGCTGTGTAGATATTATGCCTTTAGATGTTGCTTTAGAAAACCTAAATTTAAAAGAGAGTACTATAGGAAATGAACCTCCACCACCTCCTCTTTGATGACACCCCAATTCACAGACCATGTCCTCTGTGCTGTATTTCCCAATGAATGTGGACAACAACTATCTTGGGTTTGATTGGTGATTGTAATTTCAGGTCTGTCACTCTTGTTTTATTGTGTACATTCAAAAGGAAGAGCGAAAATCTATATGATAATCCTTTCCACTTAACTAATTTTTACCTCTAGCTGGAAAATATAGGTAGCAGTGCAGGGTGATCTCTGCTTCCTGTACCTTGACATGCAAAAGCTTCTGCTAATACTCCACAATCAAACTGAAGAGGAAAATTGAAATATCTAATGAAGCTGCTGTGTGTGATTATGAATATTAATCGATAAAAACTGTTGGGATTGTTTACCTTAAAAAAAAAAAAAAAAAAGTCTACCTATATACCGGTAACACTCCGAGGCATTTGGGTGATCCAAAGTCTCCTAGGCCTGAATAGGTCATTACATGCATAATGCTATTCACCACACGCAGAAATCCCAGCCTCAAACGTGTCATCGTGGAAGGTCCCAGTGTGTCCCAAATGTCTCCAGTAGTCAGGAAGAGAGTGCCTGTAAATGACCTGTGGGATCAAATTGGTAACTGGAGAATGTCAGGAAAGCCCACGTTTCCCCCTTTGGAAAGCGACATGGTTTTGGCCTCCAAGGTGTCTCTAACACACACTGCCCATCTATTCGTCACTCTACAAATATTTATGCGAGGAACAGTGAGATTTGCGTAAAGAAACCACGTGCTTTCGATTTCTTTCTTGGAGCTCATCCCACAGCATTCTGTAGCTAATGTGCCAACCAAATGTGACCTCTAGTTTAGAGGTAAGGTGCACATTTTCCCATCACAAAAGATAGGGTGCAACAGTTTCCAGGAAACCTTAGTCAATGGACTGCTTTAGCTCCAGTATTCCTCACAGTGCTTAGGACTCTCGCGTGTGTACTTTTCCCGTGGAAGTACACTGTGGCCCAAAAGCCATCTTAGCACCATCCGGGGAAACACATCTCTGGGAACCGCCCTTTCTGTTCAGTTTGAAGGGCTAGGAGCAGCTTGCTTAATTCAATGGCTTGCATTCCTCAGCTTTCAAACAACCTCAGGAAGACAGTTCTTGGTAGGCTTTCTTTCAATGTGGGTGTGCCAAAGTGAGGAAACCTGAGCTGCAATGTAAAAACACCGGGTCTCCAATTCATTTTGAGAACTCATGACAGACGTCTCTCTAACTGAAGAGGAAACCAGACATTAGGTCCAGCCAAAAATAATGCAGAGATTTACTTTGAGCGCTGCTCAGCATTTACATCATCCAAAGACACCTAGGCCTACTGAGGGCATTTAGAAGATTCTACAGTTAATTGCTCACAGTACACGTAGCACCCAAAGGTCTCATCGTGCAAGGGCAATCTTTGTTCCAAGTGTCTCTTGTAGCTAGTCAGAAAAGATAAGTAAATGTGCTGTGTGATCTACTTTGTAATTGGGAGGACTAGAAAAGTCAGTATTTTTCCCTTTTTAAAGACAGATAGTGACAACTTCAAGGCTGTCTGACGTTAACCATCTTTTATTCATTTCTGGGGATGCCTCTGTGAATAAAAGCACGTTTTCTCATAAGTAGTGGGGAGGTTTTCACCGCTTGGTCAGAGCTCATGCCACTGCCCACCCTAGATAAAGTGCAAAGTGAACGTGACCCCTAACATCAAGGTAAGCCCCAGTGTTTCCCATAAGCAAAGTTTGGTGTGCAGCAGTCTCCATGAACCCTGAGTCGATCGACTGCTTGAACTCCTCGATGCCTTTTTCTAGGCTTAAGACCGTCATGTATGAATTCATGTGTTTGGGAGACAGTTTTGTCCTGTCAGTTCCTTGGATATCTTCCAAGAGAAATAACACGAGACAGACTGTTGAGATCAGCTATTTCTATGCAGTGGGAAGAGGAATTAATTGCTTTTTGCTTGTATAGCTCGCTTTCTACAGCTTTAAAACAGCCCTGGGGACACAGTTTGACCCATTCTTAAGTTCAACGTTGCTCTCCCTTTTTGAGTGTCACTGAGCTGAAATGAATCAATCCCCGTGGCTAAAGTACCTCCTGGAAACTCCTACTTGTCATCTCTCTTCCATGACGGGAAGGTAGACCTTGGGTGAAGCCAGATAAACGTACCAAAATACCGGTAACACCGCGAGGCATTTGGATGATACAAAGACACCTAGGCCTGCCTAGATCATTACATGGGTAATGCTATTCACCGTATGCAGGACTCTCGGCGTCCAATGTGTCATCATGTAAGGGCCCAGTGTGTCACCAAAGGCTCCAGTAGTCAGGCAGAGAGTGACGGTAAATGTGCTGTGAGGTCAAGTTTGTAATTGGAGAATGTCGGGAATCCCACATATATATATATATATATATATATAACAGTCATAAATGTATATGCACCCAACATAGGACCACTTCAATACATAAGGCAACTGCTAACATCTATAAAAGAGGAAATCGACAGTAACACATAAAGGTGGGGGAGTTTAACACCTCACTTACACCAATGGACAGATCATCCAAACAGAAAATTAATAAGGAAACTCGAGCTTTAAATGACACAATAGACCAGATAGATTTAATGGATATTTACAGGACATTCCATTCCAAAACAGCAGATTACACTTTCTTCTCAAGTGCACATGGAACATTCTCTAGGATAGATTACATCACGGGTCACAAATTAAACCTCAGTAAATTTAAGAAAATTGAAATCACATCAATTATCTTTTGGGACCACAATGCTATGAGATTAGAAATCTATTACAGGGGAAAAAACGTAAGAAACACAAAACATATGGAGGCTAAACACTACGTTACTAAATAACCAAGAGATCACTGAAGAAATCAAAGAGGAAATCAAAAAATACCTAGAGACACATGACAAAGAAAACAAGACGATCCTAAACCTATGGGATGCAGCAAAAGCCGTTCTAAGGGAAGTTTATAGCAATAAAAGCCTACCTCAAGAAACAAGAAAAATCACAAATGAACAATCTAACCTTACACCTCAAAGAACTAGAGAAAGAAAAACAAACAAATTGCAAAGTGAGTAGAAGGAAAGAAATCAAAAGGATCAGAGCAGAAATAAAATAAATAGAAACAAAGAAAGCAATAACAAAGATCAATAAAACTAAAAGCTGCTTCTTTGAGAAGATAAACAAAATTCATATACCATTAACCAGACTCATCAAGAAAAACAGAGAGAGGACTCAGATCAATAAAAATAAAAATGAAAACGGAGAAGTTACAACAGACAATGCAGAAATACAAAGCATCCTAAGAGACTACTACAAGCAAATCTATGCAAATAAAATGGACAAACTGGAAGAAATGGACAAATTCTTAGAAAGATATCACCTTCCAAGACTGAACCAGGAAGAAACGGAAAATATGAACAGACAAATCACAAGTAATGAAATTGAAACCGTGATTTAAAAACTTCCAACAAGCAAAAGTCCAGGTCCAGATGGCTTCACAGGTGACTTCTATCAAACATTTAGAGAAGAGCTAACACCCATCCTTCTCAAACTCTTCCAAAAAATTGCGGAGGAAGGAAGACTCCCAAACACATTCTATGAGGCCACCATCACCCTGATACCGAAACCAGGCAAAGATACTACAAAAAAAGGAAATTACAGACCAATATCACTCTTGAATATACATGCAAAAATCCTCAACCAAATACTGGCAAACAGAATCCAACAACACATTAATAGAATTATACACCATGTCAAGTGGGATTTATCCCAGGGATGCAAGGATTCTTCAATATACGCAAATCAATCAATGTGATACACCAAATTAGCAAATTGAAGAAGAAACACCATATGATCATCACAATAGATGTAGAAAAAGCTTTTGACTTTTCAACACCCATTTATGATAAAAACTCTCCAGAGAGTGGGCATAGAGGAAACCTACCTCAACATCATAAAGGCCGTATATGAAAAACCCAAAGCAAACATCATTCTCAAAGGTGAAAAACTGAAAGAATTTCCTCTCAGATCAGGAACAAGACAAGGATGTGCACTCTCACCACGATTATTCAACATAGTTTTCGAAGTCCTAGCCACGGCCATCAGAGAAGAAAAAGAAATATACAGAATACAAATTGGGAAAGAAGAAGCAAAACTGTCACTGTTTGCAGACGACATGATACTATACATAGAGAATCCTAAAGATGCCACCAGAAAACTACTAGAGCTAATCAATAAATCTGGTAAAGTTGAAGGATACAAGTTTAATGCATAGAAATCTCTTGCATTCCTATATACTAATGATGAAAAATCTGAAAGAGAAATTAAGGAAACACTCCCATTTACCATTGCAACAACAACAAAAAATTACCTAGGAAGAAACCTACATAGGGAGGCAACTATGCAGAAAACTATAAGACACTGATGAAAGAAATTAAAGACGATACCAACAGATGGAGAGATATACCATATTTTTGGATTGGAAGAATCAATATTGTGAAAATGAGTATACTACCCACAGCAATCTAAAGATTCAATGCAATCCTTATCAAATTACCAATGACATTTTATACAGAAGTAGAACAAAAAAATCTTAAAATTTCTATGGAGACACAAAAGACCCCAAATAGCCAAAGCAGGCTTGTGGGAAAAAAATGGAGTTGGAGGAATCAGACTCCCTGACTTCAGACTATACTACAAAGCTACAGTAATCAAGGCAATATGGTACTGGCAGAAAACCAGAAATAGAGATCAACGGAACAGGATGGAAAGCCCAGAGATAAACAAACGCACCTGTAGTCAACTAATCTATGACAGAGTAGGCAAGGATATACAATAGAGAAAAGACAGTCTCTGCAATAAGTGGTGCTGGGAAAACTGGACAGCTACCTGTAAAAGAAGGAAATTAGAACACTCCATAACACCATACCCAAAAATAAACTCAAAATGGATTAGAGACCTAAATGTCAGACTGGGCAATATAAAAGTCTTAGAGGAAAACATAGGAGGAACACTCTTTGACATAAATCACAGCAAGATCTTTTTTGATCCACTGCCTAGAGTAATGGAAATAAAACAAAAATAAACAAATGGGACCGAATGAAACATAAAAGCTTTTGCACAGCAAAGCAAACCATAAACAAGAGGAAAAGACAACCCTCAGAATGGGAGAAAATATTTCAAATGAATCAGAGGACAAAGGATTAATCTCCAAAACATATAAAAAGCTCATGCAGCTCAATAGTAAAAAAAAAAAGAAAACCACCCCAGCAAAAAATGGGCAGAAGAGCTAAATACACATTTTTTGAAAGAAGACATACAGATGGCCAAGAAGCACATGAAAAGCTGCCCAACACCACTAATTGTTAGAGAAAAGCAAATCGAAACTACAATGAGGTATCACCTCACACCACTTACAATGGGCATCATCAGAAAATCTACAAACAACAAATGCTGGAGAGGGTGTGGAGAAAAGGGAACCCTCTTGCACTGTTGGTGGGAATGTAAATTGATACCGCCACTATGGAGAACAATACGGAGGTTCCTTAAAGACCTAAAAATAGAATTACCATATGACCCAGCAATCCAACTACTGGGCATATACCCAGAGAACCATAATTCAAAAAGACACATGCACCCCAAAGTTCATTGCAGCACTATTTACAATAGCCAGGTCATGGAAGCAACCTAAATGCCCATGAAAAGATTAATGGATCTAGAGACTGTCATACAGAGTGAAGTAAGTCAGAAAGAGAAAAACAAATATCGTATATTAAGGCATATATGTGGAACCTAGAAAAATGGTACAGATGAACCACTTAGCAGGGCAGATATTGAGACAAAGATGTAGGGAACAAATGTACAGACACCAAGTGGGGAAAGCAGTGGTGGGGTGGGAGTGGGGGTGTGATGAATTGGGCAATTAGGGTTGACATGTATACACAGATGTGTATACAATTGATGACTAATAAGAACCTGCTGTATAAAAAAAATATATAAAATAAAATTCAAAAATTAAAAAAAAACCACCCAATCAAAAAATGGGCAGAAGAGCTAAGTAGACATTTCTCGAAAAAAGACATACAAATGGCCAATAAGCACATGAAAAGCTGCTCAACATCACTAATTATTAGAGAAAAGCAAATCAAAACTACAATGAGGTATCACCTCACACCAGTTACAATGGGTATCATCAGAAAATCTACAAACAACAAATGATGGAGAGGGTGTGGAGAAAAGGGAACCCTCTTGCACTGTTGGTTGGAATGTAAATTGATACAGCCACTATGGAGAAGAGTATGGAGCTTCCTTAAAAGACTAAAAATAGAATTACCATATGACCCAGCAATACCACTAGTGGGCATATAACCTGAGAATACCATAATTCAAAAAGACACATGCACCCCAGTATTCCTTGCAGCACTACTTACAATAGCCAGGTCATGGAAGCAACCTAAATGCCCATCAACAGACGAATAGTTAAAGAAGATGTGGTACATATGTACAATGGGATATTACTCAGCCTTAAAAAGAACGAAATTGTGTCATTTGTAGACAAGTGGATGGATCTAGAGACTGTCATACAGAGTGAAGTAAGCCAGAAAGAGAAAAACAGTTATGGTATATTAACACATGTATGTGGAACCTAGAAAAATGGTACAGAAGAACGGGTTTGCAGGGCAGAAATAGTGACACAGATGTACAGGAAAAAAGTATGGACAAAAAGAGGGGAAAGTGGCACGAGGGTGGAGGTGGTGTGATGAATTGAGAGACTGACATTGACATATATACACACATATGTATAAATTGGATAACTAATATAATCCTGCTGCATTAAAAAAATTTAAAATTCAAAACTTCAAAAAAAATAATTAAAATTAAAATTAATGTGACTATTTGAAACAAACAAACAAACAAAAAAACAACCTCAGGAAGACGGTTCTAGGCAGGCTCTCTTTCAATGTGGGTCTGCCTAAGTGAGGAAAGTGGAGCTGCACTGCAAAAAACCACCGGGACTCCAATTCATTTGGGGAATTCATGCCAGATGTCTCTCATCTTGAAGCAGCGATTAGACTGTAGGACCATCCCGAAATACAGTAGAGATTTACCCTGAGCATTGCTACGCATTTGGAACATCCAATGTCACCTAGGTCTACCGGGGGCATTCAGACGATTATGCAATGCAGCAGACGCAGAACACGCCAAGTCCAAAAGTTGCTGCGTGGAAGGGTGAAGTGTGTCCCAAGGGTCATTTTAGCTACTCTGAAGAGATAGGGAAAAATGTCGTGGAATGATTTTGTAATTGGGAAGACTAGGAAGGGCAGTGGTTTCCTCGTTTGAAAACTAGATAGTGGCGGCCACAAGGCTGCATGATGTTGCCTATCTTTTTTGCACTTCTAGGAATGACTCCGTGACGAAAAATGAGTTTTCTCATAAGAAGCCGGAGATCTCCACTGCTTCCTAGGAGTTCATCCTAAGGCGCACCTTACCTATATTGCGGAGTCAATGTGACCCATAGCCTCAAGATAAACCCCAGTGTTTCCCATCAGCAAAGTTTGGTGTGCAGCTGCCTCCAGGATCCTTGAGTGCATCGAGTGTTTTAAGTCCTCTATGCCTTTTCGGAGATTTAAGACAGTGGCATATGAATTCACTTCCGAGGGAGAACGTGTGTCCTGTGGGTCCCTTGTGCATCTTCCAAGCAACATAACGCGAAACAGACTTTAGGATGAACTCTTTCTACGCAGAGGGAAGGGCAATTAATTACTTTCTTGCTTGCATAGCTACCTTTCTACAGCTTAAACCAGTCCCGGGGACAGGGTTCTAGCCAGTCTTGTGTTGAACGTGGCTCTCCATTTGTGAGGACCTCTAAACTCCACTGAAACAATCCCTGTGACTAAAGTACATCCTGGGAACTCATACCAGTCATCACTGTAGCATGGCGGGAAGGTCGACTCTAGGCCCAGCCTGAAAAACAGTACAGAGGTGGTAGTGAGGGGGCGGCCGCCAGGCCGAGGGCGGTTTCGGGCGGTCTCCGGCACCCGGCGCCCGACCGCTGCCTGCTTGTGGGTGCGCGCAGATGACGTGCCCCGAGTCGCTGCGGCCGCGCCGCTCCCACAGTTCCCTCCCGCCCAGGGCACCAGGCGTCTGGGCCCGACGCGGCCAGCGAGAGGCGGGGCTGCAGAGCAGGCGGGGGAATGAGGTGGAGGAGGAGGACGAAGAGGAGGAGAAGGCGGAAGTTGGAGCCCGGGGAGAGTGGCGGTTGGTGGGCCGGGTGTAGGGAGGAGCGGGATTTACGGAGCGCGGCGCCACAACCTGGAACCGGCGGGCCCGAGAGT
Organism: Eubalaena glacialis; assembly: GCF_028564815.1. NCBI lineage: Eukaryota > Metazoa > Chordata > Mammalia > Artiodactyla > Balaenidae > Eubalaena > Eubalaena glacialis. The sequence continues at coordinate 87,751,869 of NC_083726.1, read as the reverse complement.
GACCGAGTCAAGGCATGTGCCAGCGGAACCGCGGCGTCGGACCGCCTCCTGGAGGAGCTCGGCCCCGTCCAGGCCCGGCCTCATTCCCAGCCCGCGCTTCCTCCTGCCGCGGCCGCCGCGCTGCCGCCGGCGCCGTAGCGCTCTGCTGCCCACCCCGTCCCCGCGGCCGAGCCCTGGATTCCAGTGGAAGAAAGCCATCCCACGAGTGCAGGACCAGGACCCCGCGGGGGACACTGCAGCCTGCGCTCGGTAGGGCCCCCGCCGCCACCTTCTGAAATAGGATGTCCCGACGTGACGGTGTCAGCTGTGATGCATGTTTCAAGGGAAATTTTCAAGGTCACAGCTATAAGTGTTTAATATGCAATGGTTACGATTTTTGTGCATCTTGTTATGAAAGTGGTGCAACAAGAACAAGGCATACAACTGACCATCCAATGCACTGCATGTTAACAAGGGTAGATGTTGATTTGTACTATGGTTCCTAAGCTTTCTCTGTAGAGCAGCCACAGGCTTTTACTTGTCCCTATTGTGGAAAAATTGGCTATACGGAGACATCTCTTCAAGAACATGCAGAAACATCAACAGAAGTGATGTATACAGTATTTGCAGCATTACCTGGAGGCAGTCCTAATCATGTCACGGATGACCCTGCAGCTCGTCTTACTCTTGAACACAGAGCCCCTAGAGATTTAGATGAATCGAGTGGTGTTCGACATATACATAGAATGAATGCTTCACCTTGGCTGGGGATTGGGAGGTCCTGGTGTACGTAGATCAAACATTCATTCCACTAGCAGTTCTACTGGCAGGCTTTCTTCTTCTCGGACTTCATATTCTCCAAGCAATAGGGAAGCCATTGATCCTATAGGTGAGCTTTGATCCCAGTTATCAGGAGTGAGACGTTCCGCAGGGGGACAGCTTAATTCCTCTGGCCCTTCCGCTTCGCAGTTACAACAACTGCAGATACAGCTGCAGCTAGAATGGCAGCACGCCCGGGCAGCACGGCCACAACTGGACACTGCACGCAACGCAACCCGGCATACTAACACAAGGAGTGTCACCACTACAATCACACATTCCACAGAAACAAACAACACAACTAACACAGAAAGCAGTCAGCAAACTATCCAGAATTCCCAGTTTCTTCTAAAAAGGTTGAACGATCCTAAATTGTCTGAAACAGTGCACCAGTCCGTAGAAAGTGAGTGCACAGACCGCACCCTCTTTATTCAAGAGCACCTTCGATCAACTTTATTTCGTGAAGAGAGCTCGTCCTCAGACGAGAATGAACGGGGTGAATTGGCAGATTTTGGTGCTTTGGGCTGTGTAGATATTATGCCTTTAGATGTTGCTTTAGAAAACCTAAATTTAAAAGAGAGTACTATAGGAAATGAACCTCCACCACCTCCTCTTTGATGACACCCCAATTCACAGACCATGTCCTCTGTGCTGTATTTCCCAATGAATGTGGACAACAACTATCTTGGGTTTGATTGGTGATTGTAATTTCAGGTCTGTCACTCTTGTTTTATTGTGTACATTCAAAAGGAAGAGCGAAAATCTATATGATAATCCTTTCCACTTAACTAATTTTTACCTCTAGCTGGAAAATATAGGTAGCAGTGCAGGGTGATCTCTGCTTCCTGTACCTTGACATGCAAAAGCTTCTGCTAATACTCCACAATCAAACTGAAGAGGAAAATTGAAATATCTAATGAAGCTGCTGTGTGTGATTATGAATATTAATCGATAAAAACTGTTGGGATGGTTTACCTTAAAAAAAAAAAAAAAAAAAAGACTACCTATATACCGGTAACACTCCGAAGCATTTGGGTGATCCAAAGTCTCCTAGGCCTGAATAGATCATTACATGCATAATGCTATTCACCACACGCAGAAATCCCAGCCTCAAACGTGTCATCGTGGAAGGTCCCAGTGTGTCCCAAATGTCTCCAGTAGTCAGGAAGAGAGTGCCTGTAAATGACCTGTGGGATCAAATTGGTAACTGGAGAATGTCAGGAAAGCCCACGTTTCCCCCTTTGGAAAGCGACATGGTTTTGGCCTCCAAGGTGTCTCTAACACACACTGCCCATCTATTCGTCACTCTACAAATATTTATGCGAGGAACAGTGAGATTTGCGTAAAGAAACCACGTGCTTTCGATTTCTTTCTTGGAGCTCATCCCACAGCATTCTGTAGCTAATGTGCCAACCAAATGTGACCTCTAGTTTAGAGGTAAGGTGCACATTTTCCCATCACAAAAGATAGGGTGCAACAGTTTCCAGGAAACCTTGGTCAATGGACTGCTTTAGCTCCAGTATTCCTCACAGTGCTTAGGACTCTCGCGTGTGTACTTTTCCCGTGGAAGTACACTGTGGCCCAAAAGCCATCTTAGCACCATCCGGGGAAACACATCTCTGGGAACCGCCCTTTCTGTTCAGTTTGAAGGGCTAGGAGCAGCTTGCTTAATTCAATGGCTTGCATTCCTCAGCTTTCAAACAACCTCAGGAAGACAGTTCTTGGTAGGCTTTCTTTCAATGTGGGTGTGCCAAAGTGAGGAAACCTGAGCTGCAATGTAAAAACACCGGGTCTCCAATTCATTTTGAGAACTCATGACAGACGTCTCTCTAACTGAAGAGGAAACCAGACATTAGGTCCAGCCAAAAATAATGCAGAGATTTACTTTGAGCGCTGCTCAGCATTTACATCATCCAAAGACACCTAGGCCTACTGAGGGCATTTAGAAGATTCTACAGTTAATTGCTCACAGTACACGTAGCACCCAAAGGTCTCATCGTGCAAGGGCAATCTTTGTTCCAAGTGTCTCTTGTAGCTAGTCAGAAAAGATAAGTAAATGTGCTGTGTGATCTACTTTGTAATTGGGAGGACTAGAAAAGTCAGTATTTTTCCCTTTTTAAAGACAGATAGTGACAACTTCAAGGCTGTCTGACGTTAACCATCTTTTATTCATTTCTGGGGATGCCTCTGTGAATAAAAGCACGTTTTCTCATAAGTAGTGGGGAGGTTTTCACCGCTTGGTCAGAGCTCATGCCACTGCCCACCCTAGATAAAGTGCAAAGTGAACGTGACCCCTAACATCAAGGTAAGCCCCAGTGTTTCCCATAAGCAAAGTTTGGTGTGCAGCAGTCTCCATGAACCCTGAGTCGATCGACTGCTTGAACTCCTCGATGCCTTTTTCTAGGCTTAAGACCGTCATGTATGAATTCATGTGTTTGGGAGACAGTTTTGTCCTGTCAGTTCCTTGGATATCTTCCAAGAGAAATAACACGAGACAGACTGTTGAGATCAGCTATTTCTATGCAGTGGGAAGAGGAATTAATTGCTTTTTGCTTGTATAGCTCGCTTTCTACAGCTTTAAAACAGCCCTGGGGACACAGTTTGACCCATTCTTAAGTTCAACGTTGCTCTCCCTTTTTGAGTGTCACTGAGCTGAAATGAATCAATCCCCGTGGCTAAAGTACCTCCTGGAAACTCCTACTTGTCATCTCTCTTCCATGACGGGAAGGTAGACCTTGGGTGAAGCCAGATAAACGTACCAAAATACCGGTAACACCGCGAGGCATTTGGATGATACAAAGACACCTAGGCCTGCCTAGATCATTACATGGGTAATGCTATTCACCGTATGCAGGACTCTCGGCGTCCAATGTGTCATCATGTAAGGGCCCAGTGTGTCACCAAAGGCTCCAGTAGTCAGGCAGAGAGTGACGGTAAATGTGCTGTGAGGTCAAGTTTGTAATTGGAGAATGTCGGGAATCCCACATATATATATATATATATATATATATAACAGTCATAAATGTATATGCACCCAACATAGGACCACTTCAATACATAAGGCAACTGCTAACATCTATAAAAGAGGAAATCGACAGTAACACATAAAGGTGGGGGAGTTTAACACCTCACTTACACCAATGGACAGATCATCCAAACAGAAAATTAATAAGGAAACTCGAGCTTTAAATGACACAATAGACCAGATAGATTTAATGGATATTTACAGGACATTCCATTCCAAAACAGCAGATTACACTTTCTTCTCAAGTGCACATGGAACATTCTCTAGGATAGATTACATCACGGGTCACAAATTAAACCTCAGTAAATTTAAGAAAATTGAAATCACATCAATTATCTTTTGGGACCACAATGCTATGAGATTAGAAATCTATTACAGGGGAAAAAACGTAAGAAACACAAAACATATGGAGGCTAAACACTACGTTACTAAATAACCAAGAGATCACTGAAGAAATCAAAGAGGAAATCAAAAAATACCTAGAGACACATGACAAAGAAAACAAGACGATCCTAAACCTATGGGATGCAGCAAAAGCCGTTCTAAGGGAAGTTTATAGCAATAAAAGCCTACCTCAAGAAACAAGAAAAATCACAAATGAACAATCTAACCTTACACCTCAAAGAACTAGAGAAAGAAAAACAAACAAATTGCAAAGTGAGTAGAAGGAAAGAAATCAAAAGGATCAGAGCAGAAATAAAATAAATAGAAACAAAGAAAGCAATAACAAAGATCAATAAAACTAAAAGCTGCTTCTTTGAGAAGATAAACAAAATTCATATACCATTAACCAGACTCATCAAGAAAAACAGAGAGAGGACTCAGATCAATAAAAATAAAAATGAAAACGGAGAAGTTACAACAGACAATGCAGAAATACAAAGCATCCTAAGAGACTACTACAAGCAAATCTATGCAAATAAAATGGACAAACTGGAAGAAATGGACAAATTCTTAGAAAGATATCACCTTCCAAGACTGAACCAGGAAGAAACGGAAAATATGAACAGACAAATCACAAGTAATGAAATTGAAACCGTGATTTAAAAACTTCCAACAAGCAAAAGTCCAGGTCCAGATGGCTTCACAGGTGACTTCTATCAAACATTTAGAGAAGAGCTAACACCCATCCTTCTCAAACTCTTCCAAAAAATTGCGGAGGAAGGAAGACTCCCAAACACATTCTATGAGGCCACCATCACCCTGATACCGAAACCAGGCAAAGATACTACAAAAAAAGGAAATTACAGACCAATATCACTCTTGAATATACATGCAAAAATCCTCAACCAAATACTGGCAAACAGAATCCAACAACACATTAATAGAATTATACACCATGTCAAGTGGGATTTATCCCAGGGATGCAAGGATTCTTCAATATACGCAAATCAATCAATGTGATACACCAAATTAGCAAATTGAAGAAGAAACACCATATGATCATCACAATAGATGTAGAAAAAGCTTTTGACTTTTCAACACCCATTTATGATAAAAACTCTCCAGAGAGTGGGCATAGAGGAAACCTACCTCAACATCATAAAGGCCGTATATGAAAAACCCAAAGCAAACATCATTCTCAAAGGTGAAAAACTGAAAGAATTTCCTCTCAGATCAGGAACAAGACAAGGATGTGCACTCTCACCACGATTATTCAACATAGTTTTCGAAGTCCTAGCCACGGCCATCAGAGAAGAAAAAGAAATATACAGAATACAAATTGGGAAAGAAGAAGCAAAACTGTCACTGTTTGCAGACGACATGATACTATACATAGAGAATCCTAAAGATGCCACCAGAAAACTACTAGAGCTAATCAATAAATCTGGTAAAGTTGAAGGATACAAGTTTAATGCATAGAAATCTCTTGCATTCCTATATACTAATGATGAAAAATCTGAAAGAGAAATTAAGGAAACACTCCCATTTACCATTGCAACAACAACAAAAAATTACCTAGGAAGAAACCTACATAGGGAGGCAACTATGCAGAAAACTATAAGACACTGATGAAAGAAATTAAAGACGATACCAACAGATGGAGAGATATACCATATTTTTGGATTGGAAGAATCAATATTGTGAAAATGAGTATACTACCCACAGCAATCTAAAGATTCAATGCAATCCTTATCAAATTACCAATGACATTTTATACAGAAGTAGAACAAAAAAATCTTAAAATTTCTATGGAGACACAAAAGACCCCAAATAGCCAAAGCAGGCTTGTGGGAAAAAAATGGAGTTGGAGGAATCAGACTCCCTGACTTCAGACTATACTACAAAGCTACAGTAATCAAGGCAATATGGTACTGGCAGAAAACCAGAAATAGAGATCAACGGAACAGGATGGAAAGCCCAGAGATAAACAAACGCACCTGTAGTCAACTAATCTATGACAGAGTAGGCAAGGATATACAATAGAGAAAAGACAGTCTCTGCAATAAGTGGTGCTGGGAAAACTGGACAGCTACCTGTAAAAGAAGGAAATTAGAACACTCCATAACACCATACCCAAAAATAAACTCAAAATGGATTAGAGACCTAAATGTCAGACTGGGCAATATAAAAGTCTTAGAGGAAAACATAGGAGGAACACTCTTTGACATAAATCACAGCAAGATCTTTTTTGATCCACTGCCTAGAGTAATGGAAATAAAACAAAAATAAACAAATGGGACCGAATGAAACATAAAAGCTTTTGCACAGCAAAGCAAACCATAAACAAGAGGAAAAGACAACCCTCAGAATGGGAGAAAATATTTCAAATGAATCAGAGGACAAAGGATTAATCTCCAAAACATATAAAAAGCTCATGCAGCTCAATAGTAAAAAAAAAAAGAAAACCACCCCAGCAAAAAATGGGCAGAAGAGCTAAATACACATTTTTTGAAAGAAGACATACAGATGGCCAAGAAGCACATGAAAAGCTGCCCAACACCACTAATTGTTAGAGAAAAGCAAATCGAAACTACAATGAGGTATCACCTCACACCACTTACAATGGGCATCATCAGAAAATCTACAAACAACAAATGCTGGAGAGGGTGTGGAGAAAAGGGAACCCTCTTGCACTGTTGGTGGGAATGTAAATTGATACCGCCACTATGGAGAACAATACGGAGGTTCCTTAAACACCTAAAAATAGAATTACCATATGACCCAGCAATCCAACTACTGGGCATATACCCAGAGAACCATAATTCAAAAAGACACATGCACCCCAAAGTTCATTGCAGCACTATTTACAATAGCCAGGTCATGGAAGCAACCTAAATGCCCATGAAAAGATTAATGGATCTAGAGACTGTCATACAGAGTGAAGTAAGTCAGAAAGAGAAAAACAAATATCGTATATTAAGGCATATATGTGGAACCTAGAAAAATGGTACAGATGAACCACTTAGCAGGGCAGATATTGAGACAAAGATGTAGGGAACAAATGTACAGACACCAAGTGGGGAAAGCAGTGGTGGGGTGGGAGTGGGGGTGTGATGAATTGGGCAATTAGGGTTGACATGTATACACAGATGTGTATACAATTGATGACTAATAAGAACCTGCTGTATAAAAAAAATATATAAAATAAAATTCAAAAATTAAAAAAAAACCACCCAATCAAAAAATGGGCAGAAGAGCTAAGTAGACATTTCTCGAAAAAAGACATACAAATGGCCAATAAGCACATGAAAAGCTGCTCAACATCACTAATTATTAGAGAAAAGCAAATCAAAACTACAATGAGGTATCACCTCACACCAGTTACAATGGGTATCATCAGAAAATCTACAAACAACAAATGATGGAGAGGGTGTGGAGAAAAGGGAACCCTCTTGCACTGTTGGTTGGAATGTAAATTGATACAGCCACTATGGAGAAGAGTATGGAGCTTCCTTAAAAGACTAAAAATAGAATTACCATATGACCCAGCAATACCACTAGTGGGCATATAACCTGAGAATACCATAATTCAAAAAGACACATGCACCCCAGTATTCCTTGCAGCACTACTTACAATAGCCAGGTCATGGAAGCAACCTAAATGCCCATCAACAGACGAATAGTTAAAGAAGATGTGGTACATATGTACAATGGGATATTACTCAGCCTTAAAAAGAACGAAATTGTGTCATTTGTAGACAAGTGGATGGATCTAGAGACTGTCATACAGAGTGAAGTAAGCCAGAAAGAGAAAAACAGTTATGGTATATTAACACATGTATGTGGAACCTAGAAAAATGGTACAGAAGAACGGGTTTGCAGGGCAGAAATAGTGACACAGATGTACAGGAAAAAAGTATGGACAAAAAGAGGGGAAAGTGGCACGAGGGTGGAGGTGGTGTGATGAATTGAGAGACTGACATTGACATATATACACACATATGTATAAATTGGATAACTAATATAATCCTGCTGCATTAAAAAAATTTAAAATTCAAAACTTCAAAAAAAATAATTAAAATTAAAATTAATGTGACTATTTGAAACAAACAAACAAACAAAAAAACAACCTCAGGAAGACGGTTCTAGGCAGGCTCTCTTTCAATGTGGGTCTGCCTAAGTGAGGAAAGTGGAGCTGCACTGCAAAAAACCACCGGGACTCCAATTCATTTGGGGAATTCATGCCAGATGTCTCTCATCTTGAAGCAGCGATTAGACTGTAGGACCATCCCGAAATACACTAGAGATTTACCCTGAGCATTGCTACGCATTTGGAACATCCAATGTCACCTAGGTCTACCGGGGGCATTCAGACGATTATGCAATGCAGCAGACGCAGAACACGCCAAGTCCAAAAGTTGCTGCGTGGAAGGGTGAAGTGTGTCCCAAGGGTCATTTTAGCTACTCTGAAGAGATAGGGAAAAATGTCGTGGAATGATTTTGTAATTGGGAAGACTAGGAAGGGCAGTGGTTTCCTCGTTTGAAAACTAGATAGTGGCGGCCACAAGGCTGCATGATGTTGCCTATCTTTTTTGCACTTCTAGGAATGACTCCGTGACGAAAAATGAGTTTTCTCATAAGAAGCCGGAGATCTCCACTGCTTCCTAGGAGTTCATCCTAAGGCGCACCTTACCTATATTGCGAAGTCAATGTGACCCATAGCCTCAAGATAAACCCCAGTGTTTCCCATCAGCAAAGTTTGGTGTGCAGCTGCCTCCAGGATCCTTGAGTGCATCGAGTGTTTTAAGTCCTCTATGCCTTTTCGGAGATTTAAGACAGTGGCATATGAATTCACTTCCGAGGGAGAACGTGTGTCCTGTGGGTCCCTTGTGCATCTTCCAAGCAACATAACGCGAAACAGACTTTAGGATGAACTCTTTCTACGCAGAGGGAAGGGCAATTAATTACTTTCTTGCTTGCATAGCTACCTTTCTACAGCTTAAACCAGTCCCGGGGACAGGGTTCTAGCCAGTCTTGTGTTGAACGTGGCTCTCCATTTGTGAGGACCTCTAAACTCCACTGAAACAATCCCTGTGACTAAAGTACATCCTGGGAACTCATACCAGTCATCACTGTAGCATGGCGGGAAGGTCGACTCTAGGCCCAGCCTGAAAAACAGTACAGAGGTGGTAGTGAGGGGGCGGCCGCCAGGCCGAGGGCGGTTTCGGGCGGTCTCCGGCACCCGGCGCCCGACCGCTGCCTGCTTGTGGGTGCGCGCAGATGACGTGCCCTGAGTCGCTGCGGCCGCGCCGCTCCCACAGTTCCCTCCCGCCCAGGGCACCAGGCGTCTGGGCCCGACGCGGCCAGCGAGAGGCGGGGCTGCAGAGCAGGCGGGGGAATGAGGTGGAGGAGGAGGACGAAGAGGAGGAGAAGGCGGAAGTTGGAGCCCGGGGAGAGTGGCGGTTGGTGGGCCGGGTGTAGGGAGGAGCGGGATTTACGGAGCGCGGCGCCACAACCTGGAACCGGCGGGCCCGAGAGTGACCGAGTCAAGGCATGTGCCAGCGGAACCGCGGCGTCGGACCGCCTCCTGGAGGAGCTCGGCCCCGTCCAGGCCCGGCCTCATTCCCAGCCCGCGCTTCCTCCTGCCGCGGCCGCCGCGCTGCCGCCGGCGCCGTAGCGCTCTGCTGCCCACCCCGTCCCCGCGGCCGAGCCCTGGATTCCAGTGGAAGAAAGCCATCCCACGAGTGCAGGACCAGGACCCCGCGGGGGACACTGCAGCCTGCGCTCGGTAGGGCCCCCGCCGCCACCTTCTGAAATAGGATGTCCCGACGTGACGGTGTCAGCTGTGATGCATGTTTCAAGGGAAATTTTCAAGGTCACAGCTATAAGTGTTTAATATGCAATGGTTACGATTTTTGTGCATCTTGTTATGAAAGTGGTGCAACAAGAACAAGGCATACAACTGACCATCCAATGCACTGCATGTTAACAAGGGTAGATGTTGATTTGTACTATGGTTCCTAAGCTTTCTCTGTAGAGCAGCCACAGGCTTTTACTTGTCCCTATTGTGGAAAAATTGGCTATACGGAGACATCTCTTCAAGAACATGCAGAAACATCAACAGAAGTGATGTATACAGTATTTGCAGCATTACCTGGAGGCAGTCCTAATCATGTCACGGATGACCCTGCAGCTCGTCTTACTCTTGAACACAGAGCCCCTAGAGATTTAGATGAATCGAGTGGTGTTCGACATATACATAGAATGAATGCTTCACCTTGGCTGGGGATTGGGAGGTCCTGGTGTACGTAGATCAAACATTCATTCCACTAGCAGTTCTACTGGCAGGCTTTCTTCTTCTCGGACTTCATATTCTCCAAGCAATAGGGAAGCCATTGATCCTATAGGTGAGCTTTGATCCCAGTTATCAGGAGTGAGACGTTCCGCAGGGGGACAGCTTAATTCCTCTGGCCCTTCCGCTTCGCAGTTACAACAACTGCAGATACAGCTGCAGCTAGAATGGCAGCACGCCCGGGCAGCACGGCCACAACTGGACACTGCACGCAACGCAACCCGGCATACTAACACAAGGAGTGTCACCACTACAATCACACATTCCACAGAAACAAACAACACAACTAACACAGAAAGCAGTCAGCAAACTATCCAGAATTCCCAGTTTCTTCTAAAAAGGTTGAACGATCCTAAATTGTCTGAAACAGTGCACCAGTCCGTAGAAAGTGAGTGCACAGACCGCACCCTCTTTATTCAAGAGCGCCTTCGATCAACTTTATTTCGTGAAGAGAGCTCGTCCTCAGACGAGAATGAACGGGGTGAATTGGCAGATTTTGGTGCTTTGGGCTGTGTAGATATTATGCCTTTAGATGTTGCTTTAGAAAACCTAAATTTAAAAGAGAGTACTATAGGAAATGAACCTCCACCACCTCCTCTTTGATGACACCCCAATTCACAGACCATGTCCTCTGTGCTGTATTTCCCAATGAATGTGGACAACAACTATCTTGGGTTTGATTGGTGATTGTAATTTCAGGTCTGTCACTCTTGTTTTATTGTGTACATTCAAAAGGAAGAGCGAAAATCTATATGATAATCCTTTCCACTTAACTAATTTTTACCTCTAGCTGGAAAATATAGGTAGCAGTGCAGGGTGATCTCTGCTTCCTGTACCTTGACATGCAAAAGCTTCTGCTAATACTCCACAATCAAACTGAAGAGGAAAATTGAAATATCTAATGAAGCTGCTGTGTGTGATTATGAATATTAATCGATAAAAACTGTTGGGATTGTTTACCTTAAAAAAAAAAAAAAAAAGTCTACCTATATACCGGTAACACTCCGAGGCATTTGGGTGATCCAAAGTCTCCTAGGCCTGAATAGGTCATTACATGCATAATGCTATTCACCACACGCAGAAATCCCAGCCTCAAACGTGTCATCGTGGAAGGTCCCAGTGTGTCCCAAATGTCTCCAGTAGTCAGGAAGAGAGTGCCTGTAAATGACCTGTGGGATCAAATTGGTAACTGGAGAATGTCAGGAAAGCCCACGTTTCCCCCTTTGGAAAGCGACATGGTTTTGGCCTCCAAGGTGTCTCTAACACACACTGCCCATCTATTCGTCACTCTACAAATATTTATGCGAGGAACAGTGAGATTTGCGTAAAGAAACCACGTGCTTTCGATTTCTTTCTTGGAGCTCATCCCACAGCATTCTGTAGCTAATGTGCCAACCAAATGTGACCTCTAGTTTAGAGGTAAGGTGCACATTTTCCCATCACAAAAGATAGGGTGCAACAGTTTCCAGGAAACCTTGGTCAATGGACTGCTTTAGCTCCAGTATTCCTCACAGTGCTTAGGACTCTCGCGTGTGTACTTTTCCCGTGGAAGTACACTGTGGCCCAAAAGCCATCTTAGCACCATCCGGGGAAACACATCTCTGGGAACCGCCCTTTCTGTTCAGTTTGAAGGGCTAGGAGCAGCTTGCTTAATTCAATGGCTTGCATTCCTCAGCTTTCAAACAACCTCAGGAAGACAGTTCTTGGTAGGCTTTCTTTCAATGTGGGTGTGCCAAAGTGAGGAAACCTGAGCTGCAATGTAAAAACACCGGGTCTCCAATTCATTTTGAGAACTCATGACAGACGTCTCTCTAACTGAAGAGGAAACCAGACATTAGGTCCAGCCAAAAATAATGCAGAGATTTACTTTGAGCGCTGCTCAGCATTTACATCATCCAAAGACACCTAGGCCTACTGAGGGCATTTAGAAGATTCTACAGTTAATTGCTCACAGTACACGTAGCACCCAAAGGTCTCATCGTGCAAGGGCAATCTTTGTTCCAAGTGTCTCTTGTAGCTAGTCAGAAAAGATAAGTAAATGTGCTGTGTGATCTACTTTGTAATTGGGAGGACTAGAAAAGTCAGTATTTTTCCCTTTTTAAAGACAGATAGTGACAACTTCAAGGCTGTCTGACGTTAACCATCTTTTATTCATTTCTGGGGATGCCTCTGTGAATAAAAGCACGTTTTCTCATAAGTAGTGGGGAGGTTTTCACCGCTTGGTCAGAGCTCATGCCACTGCCCACCCTAGATAAAGTGCAAAGTGAACGTGACCCCTAACATCAAGGTAAGCCCCAGTGTTTCCCATAAGCAAAGTTTGGTGTGCAGCAGTCTCCATGAACCCTGAGTCGATCGACTGCTTGAACTCCTCGATGCCTTTTTCTAGGCTTAAGACCGTCATGTATGAATTCATGTGTTTGGGAGACAGTTTTGTCCTGTCAGTTCCTTGGATATCTTCCAAGAGAAATAACACGAGACAGACTGTTGAGATCAGCTATTTCTATGCAGTGGGAAGAGGAATTAATTGCTTTTTGCTTGTATAGCTCGCTTTCTACAGCTTTAAAACAGCCCTGGGGACACAGTTTGACCCATTCTTAAGTTCAACGTTGCTCTCCCTTTTTGAGTGTCACTGAGCTGAAATGAATCAATCCCCGTGGCTAAAGTACCTCCTGGAAACTCCTACTTGTCATCTCTCTTCCATGACGGGAAGGTAGACCTTGGGTGAAGCCAGATAAACGTACCAAAATACCGGTAACACCGCGAGGCATTTGGATGATACAAAGACACCTAGGCCTGCCTAGATCATTACATGGGTAATGCTATTCACCGTATGCAGGACTCTCGGCGTCCAATGTGTCATCATGTAAGGGCCCAGTGTGTCACCAAAGGCTCCAGTAGTCAGGCAGAGAGTGACGGTAAATGTGCTGTGAGGTCAAGTTTGTAATTGGAGAATGTCGGGAATCCCACATATATATATATATATATATATATATAACAGTCATAAATGTATATGCACCCAACATAGGACCACTTCAATACATAAGGCAACTGCTAACATCTATAAAAGAGGAAATCGACAGTAACACATAAAGGTGGGGGAGTTTAACACCTCACTTACACCAATGGACAGATCATCCAAACAGAAAATTAATAAGGAAACTCGAGCTTTAAATGACACAATAGACCAGATAGATTTAATGGATATTTACAGGACATTCCATTCCAAAACAGCAGATTACACTTTCTTCTCAAGTGCACATGGAACATTCTCTAGGATAGATTACATCACGGGTCACAAATTAAACCTCAGTAAATTTAAGAAAATTGAAATCACATCAATTATCTTTTGGGACCACAATGCTATGAGATTAGAAATCTATTACAGGGGAAAAAACGTAAGAAACACAAAACATATGGAGGCTAAACACTACGTTACTAAATAACCAAGAGATCACTGAAGAAATCAAAGAGGAAATCAAAAAATACCTAGAGACACATGACAAAGAAAACAAGACGATCCTAAACCTATGGGATGCAGCAAAAGCCGTTCTAAGGGAAGTTTATAGCAATAAAAGCCTACCTCAAGAAACAAGAAAAATCACAAATAAACAATCTAACCTTACACCTCAAAGAACTAGAGAAAGAAAAACAAACAAATTGCAAAGTGAGTAGAAGGAAAGAAATCAAAAGGATCAGAGCAGAAATAAAATAAATAGAAACAAAGAAAGCAATAACAAAGATCAATAAAACTAAAAGCTGCTTCTTTGAGAAGATAAACAAAATTCATATACCATTAACCAGACTCATCAAGAAAAACAGAGAGAGGACTCAGATCAATAAAAATAAAAATGAAAACGGAGAAGTTACAACAGACAACGCAGAAATACAAAGCATCCTAAGAGACTACTACAAGCAAATCTATGCAAATAAAATGGACAAACTGGAAGAAATGGACAAATTCTTAGAAAGATATCACCTTCCAAGACTGAACCAGGAAGAAACGGAAAATATGAACAGACAAATCACAAGTAATGAAATTGAAACCGTGATTTAAAAACTTCCAACAAGCAAAAGTCCAGGTCCAGATGGCTTCACAGGTGACTTCTATCAAACATTTAGAGAAGAGCTAACACCCATCCTTCTCAAACTCTTCCAAAAATTTGCAGAGGAAGGAAGACTCCCAAACTCATTCTATGAGGCCACCATCACCCTGATACCAAAACCAGGCAAAGATACTACAAAAAAAGGAAATTACAGACCAATATCACTCTTGAATATACATGCAAAAATCCTCAACCAAATACTGGCAAACAGAATCCAACAACACATTAATAGAATTATACACCATGTCAAGTGGGATTTATCCCAGGGATGCAAGGATTCTTCAATATACGCAAATCAATCAATGTGATACACCAAATTAGCAAATTGAAGAAGAAACACCATATGATCATCACAATAGATGTAGAAAAAGCTTTTGACTTTTCAACACCCATTTATGATAAAAACTCTCCAGAGAGTGGGCATAGAGGAAACCTACCTCAACATCATAAAGGCCGTATATGAAAAACCCAAAGCAAACATCATTCTCAAAGGTGAAAAACTGAAAGAATTTCCTCTCAGATCAGGAACAAGACAAGGATGTGCACTCTCACCACGATTATTCAACATAGTTTTCGAAGTCCTAGCCACGGCCATCAGAGAAGAAAAAGAAATATACAGAATACAAATTGGGAAAGAAGAAGCAAAACTGTCACTGTTTGCAGACGACATGATACTATACATAGAGAATCCTAAAGATGCCACCAGAAAACTACTAGAGCTAATCAATAAATCTGGTAAAGTTGAAGGATACAAGTTTAATGCATAGAAATCTCTTGCATTCCTATATACTAATGATGAAAAATCTGAAAGAGAAATTAAGGAAACACTCCCATTTACCATTGCAACAACAACAAAAAATTACCTAGGAAGAAACCTACATAGGGAGGCAACTATGCAGAAAACTATAAGACACTGATGAAAGAAATTAAAGACGATACCAACAGATGGAGAGATATACCATATTTTTGGATTGGAAGAATCAATATTGTGAAAATGAGTATACTACCCACAGCAATCTAAAGATTCAATGCAATCCCTATCAAATTACCAATGACATTTTATACAGAAGTAGAACAAAAAAATCTTAAAATTTCTATGGAGACACAAAAGACCCCAAATAGCCAAAGCAGGCTTGTGGGAAAAAAATGGAGTTGGAGGAATCAGACTCCCTGACTTCAGACTATACTACAAAGCTACAGTAATCAAGGCAATATGGTACTGGCAGAAAACCAGAAATAGAGATCAACGGAACAGGATGGAAAGCCCAGAGATAAACAAACGCACCTGTAGTCAACTAATCTATGACAGAGTAGGCAAGGATATACAATAGAGAAAAGACAGTCTCTGCAATAAGTGGTGCTGGGAAAACTGGACAGCTACCTGTAAAAGAAGGAAATTAGAACACTCCATAACACCATACCCAAAAATAAACTCAAAATGGATTAGAGACCTAAATGTCAGACTGGGCAATATAAAAGTCTTAGAGGAAAACATAGGAGGAACACTCTTTGACATAAATCACAGCAAGATCTTTTTTGATCCACTGCCTAGAGTAATGGAAATATAACAAAAATAAACAAATGGGACCGAATGAAACATAAAAGCTTTTGCACAGCAAAGCAAACCATAAACAAGAGGAAAAGACAACCCTCAGAATGGGAGAAAATATTTCAAATGAATCAGAGGACAAAGGATTAATCTCCAAAACATATAAAAAGCTCATGCAGCTCAATAGTAAAAAAAAAAAGAAAACCACCCCAGCAAAAAATGGGCAGAAGAGCTAAATACACATTTTTTGAAAGAAGACATACAGATGGCCAAGAAGCACATGAAAAGCTGCCCAACACCACTAATTGTTAGAGAAAAGCAAATCGAAACTACAATGAGGTATCACCTCACACCACTTACAATGGGCATCATCAGAAAATCTACAAACAACAAATGCTGGAGAGGGTGTGGAGAAAAGGGAACCCTCTTGCACTGTTGGTGGGAATGTAAATTGATACCGCCACTATGGAGAACAATACGGAGGTTCCTTAAAGACCTAAAAATAGAATTACCATATGACCCAGCAATCCAACTACTGGGCATATACCCAGAGAACCATAATTCAAAAAGACACATGCACCCCAAAGTTCATTGCAGCACTATTTACAATAGCCAGGTCATGGAAGCAACCTAAATGCCCATGAAAAGATTAATGGATCTAGAGACTGTCATACAGAGTGAAGTAAGTCAGAAAGAGAAAAACAAATATCGTATATTAAGGCATATATGTGGAACCTAGAAAAATGGTACAGATGAACCACTTAGCAGGGCAGATATTGAGACAAAGATGTAGGGAACAAATGTACAGACACCAAGTGGGGAAAGCAGTGGTGGGGTGGGAGTGGGGGTGTGATGAATTGGGCAATTAGGGTTGACATGTATACACAGATGTGTATACAATTGATGACTAATAAGAACCTGCTGTATAAAAAAAATATATAAAATAAAATTCAAAAATTAAAAAAAAACCACCCAATCAAAAAATGGGCAGAAGAGCTAAGTAGACATTTCTCGAAAAAAGACATACAAATGGCCAATAAGCACATGAAAAGCTGCTCAACATCACTAATTATTAGAGAAAAGCAAATCAAAACTGCAATGTGGTATCACCTCACACCAGTTACAATGGGTATCATCAGAAAATCTACAAACAACAAATGATGGAGAGGGTGTGGAGAAAAGGGAACCCTCTTGCACTGTTGGTTGGAATGTAAATTGATACAGCCACTATGGAGAACAGTATGGAGCTTCCTTAAAAGACTAAAAATAGAATTACCATATGACCCAGCAATACCACTAGTGGGCATATAACCTGAGAATACCATAATTCAAAAAGACACATGCACCCCAGTATTCCTTGCAGCACTACTTACAATAGCCAGGTCATGGAAGCAACCTAAATGCCCATCAACAGACGAATAGTTAAAGAAGATGTGGTACATATGTACAATGGGATATTACTCAGCCTTAAAAAGAACGAAATTGTGTCATTTGTAGACAAGTGGATGGATCTAGAGACTGTCATACAGAGTGAAGTAAGCCAGAAAGAGAAAAACAGTTATGGTATATTAACACATGTATGTGGAACCTAGAAAAATGGTACAGAAGAACGGGTTTGCAGGGCAGAAATAGTGACACAGATGTACAGGAAAAAAGTATGGACAAAAAGAGGGGAAAGTGGCACGAGGGTGGAGGTGGTGTGATGAATTGAGAGACTGACATTGACATATATACACACATATGTATAAATTGGATAACTAATATAATCCTGCTGCATTAAAAAAATTTAAAATTCAAAACTTCAAAAAAAATAATTAAAATTAAAATTAATGTGACTATTTGAAACAAACAAACAAACAAAAAAACAACCTCAGGAAGACGGTTCTAGGCAGGCTCTCTTTCAATGTGGGTCTGCCTAAGTGAGGAAAGTGGAGCTGCACTGCAAAAAACCACCGGGACTCCAATTCATTTGGGGAATTCATGCCAGATGTCTCTCATCTTGAAGCAGCGATTAGACTGTAGGACCATCCCGAAATACACTAGAGATTTACCCTGAGCATTGCTACGCATTTGGAACATCCAATGTCACCTAGGTCTACCGGGGGCATTCAGACGATTATGCAATGCAGCAGACGCAGAACACGCCAAGTCCAAAAGTTGCTGCGTGGAAGGGTGAAGTGTGTCCCAAGGGTCATTTTAGCTACTCTGAAGAGATAGGGAAAAATGTCGTGGAATGATTTTGTAATTGGGAAGACTAGGAAGGGCAGTGGTTTCCTCGTTTGAAAACTAGATAGTGGCGGCCACAAGGCTGCATGATGTTGCCTATCTTTTTTGCACTTCTAGGAATGACTCCGTGACGAAAAATGAGTTTTCTCATAAGAAGCCGGAGATCTCCACTGCTTCCTAGGAGTTCATCCTAAGGCGCACCTTACCTATATTGCGAAGTCAATGTGACCCATAGCCTCAAGATAAACCCCAGTGTTTCCCATCAGCAAAGTTTGGTGTGCAGCTGCCTCCAGGATCCTTGAGTGCATCGAGTGTTTTAAGTCCTCTATGCCTTTTCGGAGATTTAAGACAGTGGCATATGAATTCACTTCCGAGGGAGAACGTGTGTCCTGTGGGTCCCTTGTGCATCTTCCAAGCAACATAACGCGAAACAGACTTTAGGATGAACTCTTTCTACGCAGAGGGAAGGGCAATTAATTACTTTCTTGCTTGCATAGCTACCTTTCTACAGCTTAAACCAGTCCCGGGGACAGGGTTCTAGCCAGTCTTGTGTTGAACGTGGCTCTCCATTTGTGAGGACCTCTAAACTCCACTGAAACAATCCCTGTGACTAAAGTACATCCTGGGAACTCATACCAGTCATCACTGTAGCATGGCGGGAAGGTCGACTCTAGGCCCAGCCTGAAAAACAGTACAGAGGTGGTAGTGAGGGGGCGGCCGCCAGGCCGAGGGCGGTTTCGGGCGGTCTCCGGCACCCGGCGCCCGACCGCTGCCTGCTTGTGGGTGCGCGCAGATGACGTGCCCCGAGTCGCTGCGGCCGCGCCGCTCCCACAGTTCCCTCCCGCCCAGGGCACCAGGCGTCTGGGCCCGACGCGGCCAGCGAGAGGCGGGGCTGCAGAGCAGGCGGGGGAATGAGGTGGAGGAGGAGGACGAAGAGGAGGAGAAGGCGGAAGTTGGAGCCCGGGGAGAGTGGCGGTTGGTGGGCCGGGTGTAGGGAGGAGCGGGATTTACGGAGCGCGGCGCCACAACCTGGAACCGGCGGGCCCGAGAGTGACCGAGTCAAGGCATGTGCCAGCGGAACCGCGGCGTCGGACCGCCTCCTGGAGGAGCTCGGCCCCGTCCAGGCCCGGCCTCATTCCCAGCCCGCGCTTCCTCCTGCCGCGGCCGCCGCGCTGCCGCCGGCGCCGTAGCGCTCTGCTGCCCACCCCGTCCCCGCGGCCGAGCCCTGGATTCCAGTGGAAGAAAGCCATCCCACGAGTGCAGGACCAGGACCCCGCGGGGGACACTGCAGCCTGCGCTCGGTAGGGCCCCCGCCGCCACCTTCTGAAATAGGATGTCCCGACGTGACGGTGTCAGCTGTGATGCATGTTTCAAGGGAAATTTTCAAGGTCACAGCTATAAGTGTTTAATATGCAATGGTTACGATTTTTGTGCATCTTGTTATGAAAGTGGTGCAACAAGAACAAGGCATACAACTGACCATCCAATGCACTGCATGTTAACAAGGGTAGATGTTGATTTGTACTATGGTTCCTAAGCTTTCTCTGTAGAGCAGCCACAGGCTTTTACTTGTCCCTATTGTGGAAAAATTGGCTATACGGAGACATCTCTTCAAGAACATGCAGAAACATCAACAGAAGTGATGTATACAGTATTTGCAGCATTACCTGGAGGCAGTCCTAATCATGTCACGGATGACCCTGCAGCTCGTCTTACTCTTGAACACAGAGCCCCTAGAGATTTAGATGAATCGAGTGGTGTTCGACATATACATAGAATGAATGCTTCACCTTGGCTGGGGATTGGGAGGTCCTGGTGTACGTAGATCAAACATTCATTCCACTAGCAGTTCTACTGGCAGGCTTTCTTCTTCTCGGACTTCATATTCTCCAAGCAATAGGGAAGCCATTGATCCTATAGGTGAGCTTTGATCCCAGTTATCAGGAGTGAGACGTTCCGCAGGGGGACAGCTTAATTCCTCTGGCCCTTCCGCTTCGCAGTTACAACAACTGCAGATACAGCTGCAGCTAGAATGGCAGCACGCCCGGGCAGCACGGCCACAACTGGACACTGCACGCAACGCAACCCGGCATACTAACACAAGGAGTGTCACCACTACAATCACACATTCCACAGAAACAAACAACACAACTAACACAGAAAGCAGTCAGCAAACTATCCAGAATTCCCAGTTTCTTCTAAAAAGGTTGAACGATCCTAAATTGTCTGAAACAGTGCACCAGTCCGTAGAAAGTGAGTGCACAGACCGCACCCTCTTTATTCAAGAGCACCTTCGATCAACTTTATTTCGTGAAGAGAGCTCGTCCTCAGACGAGAATGAACGGGGTGAATTGGCAGATTTTGGTGCTTTGGGCTGTGTAGATATTATGCCTTTAGATGTTGCTTTAGAAAACCTAAATTTAAAAGAGAGTACTATAGGAAATGAACCTCCACCACCTCCTCTTTGATGACACCCCAATTCACAGACCATGTCCTCTGTGCTGTATTTCCCAATGAATGTGGACAACAACTATCTTGGGTTTGATTGGTGATTGTAATTTCAGGTCTGTCACTCTTGTTTTATTGTGTACATTCAAAAGGAAGAGCGAAAATCTATATGATAATCCTTTCCACTTAACTAATTTTTACCTCTAGCTGGAAAATATAGGTAGCAGTGCAGGGTGATCTCTGCTTCCTGTACCTTGACATGCAAAAGCTTCTGCTAATACTCCACAATCAAACTGAAGAGGAAAATTGAAATATCTAATGAAGCTGCTGTGTGTGATTATGAATATTAATCGATAAAAACTGTTGGGATGGTTTACCTTAAAAAAAAAAAAAAAAAAAAGACTACCTATATACCGGTAACACTCCGAAGCATTTGGGTGATCCAAAGTCTCCTAGGCCTGAATAGATCATTACATGCATAATGCTATTCACCACACGCAGAAATCCCAGCCTCAAACGTGTCATCGTGGAAGGTCCCAGTGTGTCCCAAATGTCTCCAGTAGTCAGGAAGAGAGTGCCTGTAAATGACCTGTGGGATCAAATTGGTAACTGGAGAATGTCAGGAAAGCCCACGTTTCCCCCTTTGGAAAGCGACATGGTTTTGGCCTCCAAGGTGTCTCTAACACACACTGCCCATCTATTCGTCACTCTACAAATATTTATGCGAGGAACAGTGAGATTTGCGTAAAGAAACCACGTGCTTTCGATTTCTTTCTTGGAGCTCATCCCACAGCATTCTGTAGCTAATGTGCCAACCAAATGTGACCTCTAGTTTAGAGGTAAGGTGCACATTTTCCCATCACAAAAGATAGGGTGCAACAGTTTCCAGGAAACCTTGGTCAATGGACTGCTTTAGCTCCAGTATTCCTCACAGTGCTTAGGACTCTCGCGTGTGTACTTTTCCCGTGGAAGTACACTGTGGCCCAAAAGCCATCTTAGCACCATCCGGGGAAACACATCTCTGGGAACCGCCCTTTCTGTTCAGTTTGAAGGGCTAGGAGCAGCTTGCTTAATTCAATGGCTTGCATTCCTCAGCTTTCAAACAACCTCAGGAAGACAGTTCTTGGTAGGCTTTCTTTCAATGTGGGTGTGCCAAAGTGAGGAAACCTGAGCTGCAATGTAAAAACACCGGGTCTCCAATTCATTTTGAGAACTCATGACAGACGTCTCTCTAACTGAAGAGGAAACCAGACATTAGGTCCAGCCAAAAATAATGCAGAGATTTACTTTGAGCGCTGCTCAGCATTTACATCATCCAAAGACACCTAGGCCTACTGAGGGCATTTAGAAGATTCTACAGTTAATTGCTCACAGTACACGTAGCACCCAAAGGTCTCATCGTGCAAGGGCAATCTTTGTTCCAAGTGTCTCTTGTAGCTAGTCAGAAAAGATAAGTAAATGTGCTGTGTGATCTACTTTGTAATTGGGAGGACTAGAAAAGTCAGTATTTTTCCCTTTTTAAAGACAGATAGTGACAACTTCAAGGCTGTCTGACGTTAACCATCTTTTATTCATTTCTGGGGATGCCTCTGTGAATAAAAGCACGTTTTCTCATAAGTAGTGGGGAGGTTTTCACCGCTTGGTCAGAGCTCATGCCACTGCCCACCCTAGATAAAGTGCAAAGTGAACGTGACCCCTAACATCAAGGTAAGCCCCAGTGTTTCCCATAAGCAAAGTTTGGTGTGCAGCAGTCTCCATGAACCCTGAGTCGATCGACTGCTTGAACTCCTCGATGCCTTTTTCTAGGCTTAAGACCGTCATGTATGAATTCATGTGTTTGGGAGACAGTTTTGTCCTGTCAGTTCCTTGGATATCTTCCAAGAGAAATAACACGAGACAGACTGTTGAGATCAGCTATTTCTATGCAGTGGGAAGAGGAATTAATTGCTTTTTGCTTGTATAGCTCGCTTTCTACAGCTTTAAAACAGCCCTGGGGACACAGTTTGACCCATTCTTAAGTTCAACGTTGCTCTCCCTTTTTGAGTGTCACTGAGCTGAAATGAATCAATCCCCGTGGCTAAAGTACCTCCTGGAAACTCCTACTTGTCATCTCTCTTCCATGACGGGAAGGTAGACCTTGGGTGAAGCCAGATAAACGTACCAAAATACCGGTAACACCGCGAGGCATTTGGATGATACAAAGACACCTAGGCCTGCCTAGATCATTACATGGGTAATGCTATTCACCGTATGCAGGACTCTCGGCGTCCAATGTGTCATCATGTAAGGGCCCAGTGTGTCACCAAAGGCTCCAGTAGTCAGGCAGAGAGTGACGGTAAATGTGCTGTGAGGTCAAGTTTGTAATTGGAGAATGTCGGGAATCCCACATATATATATATATATATATATATATAACAGTCATAAATGTATATGCACCCAACATAGGACCACTTCAATACATAAGGCAACTGCTAACATCTATAAAAGAGGAAATCGACAGTAACACATAAAGGTGGGGGAGTTTAACACCTCACTTACACCAATGGACAGATCATCCAAACAGAAAATTAATAAGGAAACTCGAGCTTTAAATGACACAATAGACCAGATAGATTTAATGGATATTTACAGGACATTCCATTCCAAAACAGCAGATTACACTTTCTTCTCAAGTGCACATGGAACATTCTCTAGGATAGATTACATCACGGGTCACAAATTAAACCTCAGTAAATTTAAGAAAATTGAAATCACATCAATTATCTTTTGGGACCACAATGCTATGAGATTAGAAATCTATTACAGGGGAAAAAACGTAAGAAACACAAAACATATGGAGGCTAAACACTACGTTACTAAATAACCAAGAGATCACTGAAGAAATCAAAGAGGAAATCAAAAAATACCTAGAGACACATGACAAAGAAAACAAGACGATCCTAAACCTATGGGATGCAGCAAAAGCCGTTCTAAGGGAAGTTTATAGCAATAAAAGCCTACCTCAAGAAACAAGAAAAATCACAAATAAACAATCTAACCTTACACCTCAAAGAACTAGAGAAAGAAAAACAAACAAATTGCAAAGTGAGTAGAAGGAAAGAAATCAAAAGGATCAGAGCAGAAATAAAATAAATAGAAACAAAGAAAGCAATAACAAAGATCAATAAAACTAAAAGCTGCTTCTTTGAGAAGATAAACAAAATTCATATACCATTAACCAGACTCATCAAGAAAAACAGAGAGAGGACTCAGATCAATAAAAATAAAAATGAAAACGGAGAAGTTACAACAGACAACGCAGAAATACAAAGCATCCTAAGAGACTACTACAAGCAAATCTATGCAAATAAAATGGACAAACTGGAAGAAATGGACAAATTCTTAGAAAGATATCACCTTCCAAAACTGAACCAGGAAGAAACGGAAAATATGAACAGACAAATCACAAGTAATGAAATTGAAACCGTGATTTAAAAACTTCCAACAAGCAAAAGTCCAGGTCCAGATGGCTTCACAGGTGACTTCTATCAAACATTTAGAGAAGAGCTAACACCCATCCTTCTCAAACTCTTCCAAAAAATTGCGGAGGAAGGAAGACTCCCAAACTCATTCTATGAGGCCACCATCACCCTGATACCAAAACCAGGCAAAGATACTACAAAAAAAGGAAATTACAGACCAATATCACTCTTGAATATACATGCAAAAATCCTCAACCAAATACTGGCAAACAGAATCCAACAACACATTAATAGAATTATACACCATGTGAAGTGGGATTTATCCCAGGGATGCAAGGATTCTTCAATATACGCAAATCAATCAATGTGATACACCAAATTAGCAAATTGAAGAAGAAACACCATATGATCATCACAATAGATGTAGAAAAAGCTTTTGACTTTTCAACACCCATTTATGATAAAAACTCTCCAGAGAGTGGGCATAGAGGAAACCTACCTCAACATCATAAAGGCCGTATATGAAAAACCCAAAGCAAACATCATTCTCAAAGGTGAAAAACTGAAAGAATTTCCTCTCAGATCAGGAACAAGACAAGGATGTGCACTCTCACCACGATTATTCAACATAGTTTTCGAAGTCCTAGCCACGGCCATCAGAGAAGAAAAAGAAATATACAGAATACAAATTGGGAAAGAAGAAGCAAAACTGTCACTGTTTGCAGACGACATGATACTATACATAGAGAATCCTAAAGATGCCACCAGAAAACTACTAGAGCTAATCAATAAATCTGGTAAAGTTGAAGGATACAAGTTTAATGCATAGAAATCTCTTGCATTCCTATATACTAATGATGAAAAATCTGAAAGAGAAATTAAGGAAACACTCCCATTTACCATTGCAACAACAACAAAAAATTACCTAGGAAGAAACCTACATAGGGAGGCAACTATGCAGAAAACTATAAGACACTGATGAAAGAAATTAAAGACGATACCAACAGATGGAGAGATATACCATATTTTTGGATTGGAAGAATCAATATTGTGAAAATGAGTATACTACCCACAGCAATCTAAAGATTCAATGCAATCCCTATCAAATTACCAATGACATTTTATACAGAAGTAGAACAAAAAAATCTTAAAATTTCTATGGAGACACAAAAGACCCCAAATAGCCAAAGCAGGCTTGTGGGAAAAAAATGGAGTTGGAGGAATCAGACTCCCTGACTTCAGACTATACTACAAAGCTACAGTAATCAAGGCAATATGGTACTGGCAGAAAACCAGAAATAGAGATCAACGGAACAGGATGGAAAGCCCAGAGATAAACAAACGCACCTGTAGTCAACTAATCTATGACAGAGTAGGCAAGGATATACAATAGAGAAAAGACAGTCTCTGCAATAAGTGGTGCTGGGAAAACTGGACAGCTACCTGTAAAAGAAGGAAATTAGAACACTCCATAACACCATACCCAAAAATAAACTCAAAATGGATTAGAGACCTAAATGTCAGACTGGGCAATATAAAAGTCTTAGAGGAAAACATAGGAGGAACACTCTTTGACATAAATCACAGCAAGATCTTTTTTGATCCACTGCCTAGAGTAATGGAAATATAACAAAAATAAACAAATGGGACCGAATGAAACATAAAAGCTTTTGCACAGCAAAGCAAACCATAAACAAGAGGAAAAGACAACCCTCAGAATGGGAGAAAATATTTCAAATGAATCAGAGGACAAAGGATTAATCTCCAAAACATATAAAAAGCTCATGCAGCTCAATAGTAAAAAAAAAAAGAAAACCACCCCAGCAAAAAATGGGCAGAAGAGCTAAATACACATTTTTTGAAAGAAGACATACAGATGGCCAAGAAGCACATGAAAAGCTGCCCAACACCACTAATTGTTAGAGAAAAGCAAATCGAAACTACAATGAGGTATCACCTCACACCACTTACAATGGGCATCATCAGAAAATCTACAAACAACAAATGCTGGAGAGGGTGTGGAGAAAAGGGAACCCTCTTGCACTGTTGGTGGGAATGTAAATTGATACCGCCACTATGGAGAACAATACGGAGGTTCCTTAAAGACCTAAAAATAGAATTACCATATGACCCAGCAATCCAACTACTGGGCATATACCCAGAGAACCATAATTCAAAAAGACACATGCACCCCAAAGTTCATTGCAGCACTATTTACAATAGCCAGGTCATGGAAGCAACCTAAATGCCCATGAAAAGATTAATGGATCTAGAGACTGTCATACAGAGTGAAGTAAGTCAGAAAGAGAAAAACAAATATCGTATATTAAGGCATATATGTGGAACCTAGAAAAATGGTACAGATGAACCACTTAGCAGGGCAGATATTGAGACAAAGATGTAGGGAACAAATGTACAGACACCAAGTGGGGAAAGCAGTGGTGGGGTGGGAGTGGGGGTGTGATGAATTGGGCAATTAGGGTTGACATGTATACACAGATGTGTATACAATTGATGACTAATAAGAACCTGCTGTATAAAAAAAATATATAAAATAAAATTCAAAAATTAAAAAAAAACCACCCAATCAAAAAATGGGCAGAAGAGCTAAGTAGACATTTCTCGAAAAAAGACATACAAATGGCCAATAAGCACATGAAAAGCTGCTCAACATCACTAATTATTAGAGAAAAGCAAATCAAAACTGCAATGTGGTATCACCTCACACCAGTTACAATGGGTATCATCAGAAAATCTACAAACAACAAATGATGGAGAGGGTGTGGAGAAAAGGGAACCCTCTTGCACTGTTGGTTGGAATGTAAATTGATACAGCCACTATGGAGAACAGTATGGAGCTTCCTTAAAAGACTAAAAATAGAATTACCATATGACCCAGCAATACCACTAGTGGGCATATAACCTGAGAATACCATAATTCAAAAAGACACATGCACCCCAGTATTCCTTGCAGCACTACTTACAATAGCCAGGTCATGGAAGCAACCTAAATGCCCATCAACAGACGAATAGTTAAAGAAGATGTGGTACATATGTACAATGGGATATTACTCAGCCTTAAAAAGAACGAAATTGTGTCATTTGTAGACAAGTGGATGGATCTAGAGACTGTCATACAGAGTGAAGTAAGCCAGAAAGAGAAAAACAGTTATGGTATATTAACACATGTATGTGGAACCTAGAAAAATGGTACAGAAGAACGGGTTTGCAGGGCAGAAATAGTGACACAGATGTACAGGAAAAAAGTATGGACAAAAAGAGGGGAAAGTGGCACGAGGGTGGAGGTGGTGTGATGAATTGAGAGACTGACATTGACATATATACACACATATGTATAAATTGGATAACTAATATAATCCTGCTGCATTAAAAAAATTTAAAATTCAAAACTTCAAAAAAAATAATTAAAATTAAAATTAATGTGACTATTTGAAACAAACAAACAAACAAAAAAACAACCTCAGGAAGACGGTTCTAGGCAGGCTCTCTTTCAATGTGGGTCTGCCTAAGTGAGGAAAGTGGAGCTGCACTGCAAAAAACCACCGGGACTCCAATTCATTTGGGGAATTCATGCCAGATGTCTCTCATCTTGAAGCAGCGATTAGACTGTAGGACCATCCCGAAATACACTAGAGATTTACCCTGAGCATTGCTACGCATTTGGAACATCCAATGTCACCTAGGTCTACCGGGGGCATTCAGACGATTATGCAATGCAGCAGACGCAGAACACGCCAAGTCCAAAAGTTGCTGCGTGGAAGGGTGAAGTGTGTCCCAAGGGTCATTTTAGCTACTCTGAAGAGATAGGGAAAAATGTCGTGGAATGATTTTGTAATTGGGAAGACTAGGAAGGGCAGTGGTTTCCTCGTTTGAAAACTAGATAGTGGCGGCCACAAGGCTGCATGATGTTGCCTATCTTTTTTGCACTTCTAGGAATGACTCCGTGACGAAAAATGAGTTTTCTCATAAGAAGCCGGAGATCTCCACTGCTTCCTAGGAGTTCATCCTAAGGCGCACCTTACCTATATTGCGAAGTCAATGTGACCCATAGCCTCAAGATAAACCCCAGTGTTTCCCATCAGCAAAGTTTGGTGTGCAGCTGCCTCCAGGATCCTTGAGTGCATCGAGTGTTTTAAGTCCTCTATGCCTTTTCGGAGATTTAAGACAGTGGCATATGAATTCACTTCCGAGGGAGAACGTGTGTCCTGTGGGTCCCTTGTGCATCTTCCAAGCAACATAACGCGAAACAGACTTTAGGATGAACTCTTTCTACGCAGAGGGAAGGGCAATTAATTACTTTCTTGCTTGCATAGCTACCTTTCTACAGCTTAAACCAGTCCCGGGGACAGGGTTCTAGCCAGTCTTGTGTTGAACGTGGCTCTCCATTTGTGAGGACCTCTAAACTCCACTGAAACAATCCCTGTGACTAAAGTACATCCTGGGAACTCATACCAGTCATCACTGTAGCATGGCGGGAAGGTCGACTCTAGGCCCAGCCTGAAAAACAGTACAGAGGTGGTAGTGAGGGGGCGGCCGCCAGGCCGAGGGCGGTTTCGGGCGGTCTCCGGCACCCGGCGCCCGACCGCTGCCTGCTTGTGGGTGCGCGCAGATGACGTGCCCCGAGTCGCTGCGGCCGCGCCGCTCCCACAGTTCCCTCCCGCCCAGGGCACCAGGCGTCTGGGCCCGACGCGGCCAGCGAGAGGCGGGGCTGCAGAGCAGGCGGGGGAATGAGGTGGAGGAGGAGGACGAAGAGGAGGAGAAGGCGGAAGTTGGAGCCCGGGGAGAGTGGCGGTTGGTGGGCCGGGTGTAGGGAGGAGCGGGATTTACGGAGCGCGGCGCCACAACCTGGAACCGGCGGGCCCGAGAGTGACCGAGTCAAGGCATGTGCCAGCGGAACCGCGGCGTCGGACCGCCTCCTGGAGGAGCTCGGCCCCGTCCAGGCCCGGCCTCATTCCCAGCCCGCGCTTCCTCCTGCCGCGGCCGCCGCGCTGCCGCCGGCGCCGTAGCGCTCTGCTGCCCACCCCGTCCCCGCGGCCGAGCCCTGGATTCCAGTGGAAGAAAGCCATCCCACGAGTGCAGGACCAGGACCCCGCGGGGGACACTGCAGCCTGCGCTCGGTAGGGCCCCCGCCGCCACCTTCTGAAATAGGATGTCCCGACGTGACGGTGTCAGCTGTGATGCATGTTTCAAGGGAAATTTTCAAGGTCACAGCTATAAGTGTTTAATATGCAATGGTTACGATTTTTGTGCATCTTGTTATGAAAGTGGTGCAACAAGAACAAGGCATACAACTGACCATCCAATGCACTGCATGTTAACAAGGGTAGATGTTGATTTGTACTATGGTTCCTAAGCTTTCTCTGTAGAGCAGCCACAGGCTTTTACTTGTCCCTATTGTGGAAAAATTGGCTATACGGAGACATCTCTTCAAGAACATGCAGAAACATCAACAGAAGTGATGTATACAGTATTTGCAGCATTACCTGGAGGCAGTCCTAATCATGTCACGGATGACCCTGCAGCTCGTCTTACTCTTGAACACAGAGCCCCTAGAGATTTAGATGAATCGAGTGGTGTTCGACATATACATAGAATGAATGCTTCACCTTGGCTGGGGATTGGGAGGTCCTGGTGTACGTAGATCAAACATTCATTCCACTAGCAGTTCTACTGGCAGGCTTTCTTCTTCTCGGACTTCATATTCTCCAAGCAATAGGGAAGCCATTGATCCTATAGGTGAGCTTTGATCCCAGTTATCAGGAGTGAGACGTTCCGCAGGGGGACAGCTTAATTCCTCTGGCCCTTCCGCTTCGCAGTTACAACAACTGCAGATACAGCTGCAGCTAGAATGGCAGCACGCCCGGGCAGCACGGCCACAACTGGACACTGCACGCAACGCAACCCGGCATACTAACACAAGGAGTGTCACCACTACAATCACACATTCCACAGAAACAAACAACACAACTAACACAGAAAGCAGTCAGCAAACTATCCAGAATTCCCAGTTTCTTCTAAAAAGGTTGAACGATCCTAAATTGTCTGAAACAGTGCACCAGTCCGTAGAAAGTGAGTGCACAGACCGCACCCTCTTTATTCAAGAGCACCTTCGATCAACTTTATTTCGTGAAGAGAGCTCGTCCTCAGACGAGAATGAACGGGGTGAATTGGCAGATTTTGGTGCTTTGGGCTGTGTAGATATTATGCCTTTAGATGTTGCTTTAGAAAACCTAAATTTAAAAGAGAGTACTATAGGAAATGAACCTCCACCACCTCCTCTTTGATGACACCCCAATTCACAGACCATGTCCTCTGTGCTGTATTTCCCAATGAATGTGGACAACAACTATCTTGGGTTTGATTGGTGATTGTAATTTCAGGTCTGTCACTCTTGTTTTATTGTGTACATTCAAAAGGAAGAGCGAAAATCTATATGATAATCCTTTCCACTTAACTAATTTTTACCTCTAGCTGGAAAATATAGGTAGCAGTGCAGGGTGATCTCTGCTTCCTGTACCTTGACATGCAAAAGCTTCTGCTAATACTCCACAATCAAACTGAAGAGGAAAATTGAAATATCTAATGAAGCTGCTGTGTGTGATTATGAATATTAATCGATAAAAACTGTTGGGATGGTTTACCTTAAAAAAAAAAAAAAAAAAGACTACCTATATACCGGTAACACTCCGAAGCATTTGGGTGATCCAAAGTCTCCTAGGCCTGAATAGATCATTACATGCATAATGCTATTCACCACACGCAGAAATCCCAGCCTCAAACGTGTCATCGTGGAAGGTCCCAGTGTGTCCCAAATGTCTCCAGTAGTCAGGAAGAGAGTGCCTGTAAATGACCTGTGGGATCAAATTGGTAACTGGAGAATGTCAGGAAAGCCCACGTTTCCCCCTTTGGAAAGCGACATGGTTTTGGCCTCCAAGGTGTCTCTAACACACACTGCCCATCTATTCGTCACTCTACAAATATTTATGCGAGGAACAGTGAGATTTGCGTAAAGAAACCACGTGCTTTCGATTTCTTTCTTGGAGCTCATCCCACAGCATTCTGTAGCTAATGTGCCAACCAAATGTGACCTCTAGTTTAGAGGTAAGGTGCACATTTTCCCATCACAAAAGATAGGGTGCAACAGTTTCCAGGAAACCTTAGTCAATGGACTGCTTTAGCTCCAGTATTCCTCACAGTGCTTAGGACTCTCGCGTGTGTACTTTTCCCGTGGAAGTACACTGTGGCCCAAAAGCCATCTTAGCACCATCCGGGGAAACACATCTCTGGGAACCGCCCTTTCTGTTCAGTTTGAAGGGCTAGGAGCAGCTTGCTTAATTCAATGGCTTGCATTCCTCAGCTTTCAAACAACCTCAGGAAGACAGTTCTTGGTAGGCTTTCTTTCAATGTGGGTGTGCCAAAGTGAGGAAACCTGAGCTGCAATGTAAAAACACCGGGTCTCCAATTCATTTTGAGAACTCATGACAGACGTCTCTCTAACTGAAGAGGAAACCAGACATTAGGTCCAGCCAAAAATAATGCAGAGATTTACTTTGAGCGCTGCTCAGCATTTACATCATCCAAAGACACCTAGGCCTACTGAGGGCATTTAGAAGATTCTACAGTTAATTGCTCACAGTACACGTAGCACCCAAAGGTCTCATCGTGCAAGGGCAATCTTTGTTCCAAGTGTCTCTTGTAGCTAGTCAGAAAAGATAAGTAAATGTGCTGTGTGATCTACTTTGTAATTGGGAGGACTAGAAAAGTCAGTATTTTTCCCTTTTTAAAGACAGATAGTGACAACTTCAAGGCTGTCTGACGTTAACCATCTTTTATTCATTTCTGGGGATGCCTCTGTGAATAAAAGCACGTTTTCTCATAAGTAGTGGGGAGGTTTTCACCGCTTGGTCAGAGCTCATGCCACTGCCCACCCTAGATAAAGTGCAAAGTGAACGTGACCCCTAACATCAAGGTAAGCCCCAGTGTTTCCCATAAGCAAAGTTTGGTGTGCAGCAGTCTCCATGAACCCTGAGTCGATCGACTGCTTGAACTCCTCGATGCCTTTTTCTAGGCTTAAGACCGTCATGTATGAATTCATGTGTTTGGGAGACAGTTTTGTCCTGTCAGTTCCTTGGATATCTTCCAAGAGAAATAACACGAGACAGACTGTTGAGATCAGCTATTTCTATGCAGTGGGAAGAGGAATTAATTGCTTTTTGCTTGTATAGCTCGCTTTCTACAGCTTTAAAACAGCCCTGGGGACACAGTTTGACCCATTCTTAAGTTCAACGTTGCTCTCCCTTTTTGAGTGTCACTGAGCTGAAATGAATCAATCCCCGTGGCTAAAGTACCTCCTGGAAACTCCTACTTGTCATCTCTCTTCCATGACGGGAAGGTAGACCTTGGGTGAAGCCAGATAAACGTACCAAAATACCGGTAACACCGCGAGGCATTTGGATGATACAAAGACACCTAGGCCTGCCTAGATCATTACATGGGTAATGCTATTCACCGTATGCAGGACTCTCGGCGTCCAATGTGTCATCATGTAAGGGCCCAGTGTGTCACCAAAGGCTCCAGTAGTCAGGCAGAGAGTGACGGTAAATGTGCTGTGAGGTCAAGTTTGTAATTGGAGAATGTCGGGAATCCCACATATATATATATATATATATATATAACAGTCATAAATGTATATGCACCCAACATAGGACCACTTCAATACATAAGGCAACTGCTAACATCTATAAAAGAGGAAATCGACAGTAACACATAAAGGTGGGGGAGTTTAACACCTCACTTACACCAATGGACAGATCATCCAAACAGAAAATTAATAAGGAAACTCGAGCTTTAAATGACACAATAGACCAGATAGATTTAATGGATATTTACAGGACATTCCATTCCAAAACAGCAGATTACACTTTCTTCTCAAGTGCACATGGAACATTCTCTAGGATAGATTACATCACGGGTCACAAATTAAACCTCAGTAAATTTAAGAAAATTGAAATCACATCAATTATCTTTTGGGACCACAATGCTATGAGATTAGAAATCTATTACAGGGGAAAAAACATAAGAAACACAAAAAATATGGAGGCTAAACACTACATTACTAAATAACCAAGAGATCACTGAAGAAATCAAAGAGGAAATCAAAAAATACCTAGAGACACATGACAAAGAAAACAAGACGATCCTAAACCTATGGGATGCAGCAAAAGCCGTTCTAAGGGAAGTTTATAGCAATAAAAGCCTACCTCAAGAAACAAGAAAAATCACAAATAAACAATCTAACCTTACACCTCAAAGAACTAGAGAAAGAAAAACAAACAAATTGCAAAGTGAGTAGAAGGAAAGAAATCAAAAGGATCAGAGCAGAAATAAAATAAATAGAAACAAAGAAAGCAATAACAAAGATCAATAAAACTAAAAGCTGCTTCTTTGAGAAGATAAACAAAATTCATATACCATTAACCAGACTCATCAAGAAAAACAGAGAGAGGACTCAGATCAATAAAAATAAAAATGAAAACGGAGAAGTTACAACAGACAATGCAGAAATACAAAGCATCCTAAGAGACTACTACAAGCAAATCTATGCAAATAAAATGGACAAACTGGAAGAAATGGACAAATTCTTAGAAAGATATCACCTTCCAAGACTGAACCAGGAAGAAACGGAAAATATGAACAGACAAATCACAAGTAATGAAATTGAAACCGTGATTTAAAAACTTCCAACAAGCAAAAGTCCAGGTCCAGATGGCTTCACAGGTGACTTCTATCAAACATTTAGAGAAGAGCTAACACCCATCCTTCTCAAACTCTTCCAAAAAATTGCGGAGGAAGGAAGACTCCCAAACACATTCTATGAGGCCACCATCACCCTGATACCAAAACCAGGCAAAGATACTACAAAAAAAGGAAATTACAGACCAATATCACTCTTGAATATACATGCAAAAATCCTCAACCAAATACTGGCAAACAGAATCCAACAACACATTAATAGAATTATACACCATGTCAAGTGGGATTTATCCCAGGGATGCAAGGATTCTTCAATATACGCAAATCAATCAATGTGATACACCAAATTAGCAAATTGAAGAAGAAACACCATATGATCATCACAATAGATGTAGAAAAAGCTTTTGACTTTTCAACACCCATTTATGATAAAAACTCTCCAGAGAGTGGGCATAGAGGAAACCTACCTCAACATCATAAAGGCCGTATATGAAAAACCCAAAGCAAACATCATTCTCAAAGGTGAAAAACTGAAAGAATTTCCTCTCAGATCAGGAACAAGACAAGGATGTGCACTCTCACCACGATTATTCAACATAGTTTTCGAAGTCCTAGCCACGGCCATCAGAGAAGAAAAAGAAATATACAGAATACAAATTGGGAAAGAAGAAGCAAAACTGTCACTGTTTGCAGACGACATGATACTATACATAGAGAATCCTAAAGATGCCACCAGAAAACTACTAGAGCTAATCAATAAATCTGGTAAAGTTGAAGGATACAAGTTTAATGCATAGAAATCTCTTGCATTCCTATATACTAATGATGAAAAATCTGAAAGAGAAATTAAGGAAACACTCCCATTTACCATTGCAACAACAACAAAAAATTACCTAGGAAGAAACCTACATAGGGAGGCAACTATGCAGAAAACTATAAGACACTGATGAAAGAAATTAAAGACGATACCAACAGATGGAGAGAT
The DNA here is from genome assembly GCF_028564815.1 of Eubalaena glacialis. NCBI lineage: Eukaryota > Metazoa > Chordata > Mammalia > Artiodactyla > Balaenidae > Eubalaena > Eubalaena glacialis. Next base: position 87,716,764 of record NC_083726.1, on the reverse strand, counting down.
ATACCATATTTTTGGATTGGAAGAATCAATATTGTGAAAATGAGTATACTACCCACAGCAATCTAAAGATTCAATGCAATCCTTATCAAATTACCAATGACATTTTATACAGAAGTAGAACAAAAAAATCTTAAAATTTCTATGGAGACACAAAAGACCCCAAATAGCCAAAGCAGGCTTGTGGGAAAAAAATGGAGTTGGAGGAATCAGACTCCCTGACTTCAGACTATACTACAAAGCTACAGTAATCAAGGCAATATGGTACTGGCAGAAAACCAGAAATAGAGATCAACGGAACAGGATGGAAAGCCCAGAGATAAACAAACGCACCTGTAGTCAACTAATCTATGACAGAGTAGGCAAGGATATACAATAGAGAAAAGACAGTCTCTGCAATAAGTGGTGCTGGGAAAACTGGACAGCTACCTGTAAAAGAAGGAAATTAGAACACTCCATAACACCATACCCAAAAATAAACTCAAAATGGATTAGAGACCTAAATGTCAGACTGGGCAATATAAAAGTCTTAGAGGAAAACATAGGAGGAACACTCTTTGACATAAATCACAGCAAGATCTTTTTTGATCCACTGCCTAGAGTAATGGAAATAAAACAAAAATAAACAAATGGGACCGAATGAAACATAAAAGCTTTTGCACAGCAAAGGAAACCATAAACAAGAGGAAAAGACAACCCTCAGAATGGGAGAAAATATTTCAAATGAATCAGAGGACAAAGGATTAATCTCCAAAACATATAAAAAGCTCATGCAGCTCAATAGTAAAAAAAAAAAGAAAACCACCCCAGCAAAAAATGGGCAGAAGAGCTAAATACACATTTTTTGAAAGAAGACATACAGATGGCCAAGAAGCACATGAAAAGCTGCCCAACACCACTAATTGTTAGAGAAAAGCAAATCGAAACTACAATGAGGTATCACCTCACACCACTTACAATGGGCATCATCAGAAAATCTACAAACAACAAATGCTGGAGAGGGTGTGGAGAAAAGGGAACCCTCTTGCACTGTTGGTGGGAATGTAAATTGATACCGCCACTATGGAGAACAATACGGAGGTTCCTTAAACACCTAAAAATAGAATTACCATATGACCCAGCAATCCAACTACTGGGCATATACCCAGAGAACCATAATTCAAAAAGACACATGCACCCCAAAGTTCATTGCAGCACTATTTACAATAGCCAGGTCATGGAAGCAACCTAAATGCCCATGAAAAGATTAATGGATCTAGAGACTGTCATACAGAGTGAAGTAAGTCAGAAAGAGAAAAACAAATATCGTATATTAAGGCATATATGTGGAACCTAGAAAAATGATACAGATGAACCACTTAGCAGGGCAGATATTGAGACAAAGATGTAGGGAACAAATGTACAGACACCAAGTGGGGAAAGCAGTGGTGGGGTGGGAGTGGGGGTGTGATGAATTGGGCAATTAGGGTTGACATGTATACACAGATGTGTATACAATTGATGACTAATAAGAACCTGCTGTATAAAAAAAATATATAAAATAAAATTCAAAAATTAAAAAAAAACCACCCAATCAAAACATGGGCAGAAGAGCTAAGTAGACATTTCTCAAAAAAAGACATACAAATGGCCAATAAGCACATGAAAAGCTGCTCAACATCACTAATTATTAGAGAAAAGCAAATCAAAACTGCAATGTGGTATCACCTCACACCAGTTACAATGGGTATCATCAGAAAATCTACAAACAACAAATGATGGAGAGGGTGTGGAGAAAAGGGAACCCTCTTGCACTGTTGGTTGGAATGTAAATTGATACAGCCACTATGGAGAACAGTATGGAGCTTCCTTAAAAGACTAAAAATAGAATTACCATATGACCCAGCAATACCACTAGTGGGCATATAACCTGAGAATACCATAATTCAAAAAGACACATGCACCCCAGTATTCCTTGCAGCACTACTTACAATAGCCAGGTCATGGAAGCAACCTAAATGCCCATCAACAGACGAATAGTTAAAGAAGATGTGGTACATATGTACAATGGGATATTACTCAGCCTTAAAAAGAACGAAATTGTGTCATTTGTAGACAAGTGGATGGATCTAGAGACTGTCATACAGAGTGAAGTAAGCCAGAAAGAGAAAAACAGTTATGGTATATTAACACATGTATGTGGAACCTAGAAAAATGGTACAGAAGAACGGGTTTGCAGGGCAGAAATAGTGACACAGATGTACAGGAAAAAAGTATGGACAAAAAGAGGGGAAAGTGGCACGAGGGTGGAGGTGGTGTGATGAATTGAGAGACTGACATTGACATATATACACACATATGTATAAATTGGATAACTAATATAATCCTGCTGCATTAAAAAAATTTAAAATTCAAAACTTCAAAAAAAATAATTAAAATTAAAATTAATGTGACTATTTGAAACAAACAAACAAACAAAAAAACAACCTCAGGAAGACGGTTCTAGGCAGGCTCTCTTTCAATGTGGGTCTGCCTAAGTGAGGAAAGTGGAGCTGCACTGCAAAAAACCACCGGGACTCCAATTCATTTGGGGAATTCATGCCAGATGTCTCTCATCTTGAAGCAGCGATTAGACTGTAGGACCATCCCGAAATACACTAGAGATTTACCCTGAGCATTGCTACGCATTTGGAACATCCAATGTCACCTAGGTCTACCGGGGGCATTCAGACGATTATGCAATGCAGCAGACGCAGAACACGCCAAGTCCAAAAGTTGCTGCGTGGAAGGGTGAAGTGTGTCCCAAGGGTCATTTTAGCTACTCTGAAGAGATAGGGAAAAATGTCGTGGAATGATTTTGTAATTGGGAAGACTAGGAAGGGCAGTGGTTTCCTCGTTTGAAAACTAGATAGTGGCGGCCACAAGGCTGCATGATGTTGCCTATCTTTTTTGCACTTCTAGGAATGACTCCGTGACGAAAAATGAGTTTTCTCATAAGAAGCCGGAGATCTCCACTGCTTCCTAGGAGTTCATCCTAAGGCGCACCTTACCTATATTGCGAAGTCAATGTGACCCATAGCCTCAAGATAAACCCCAGTGTTTCCCATCAGCAAAGTTTGGTGTGCAGCTGCCTCCAGGATCCTTGAGTGCATCGAGTGTTTTAAGTCCTCTATGCCTTTTCGGAGATTTAAGACAGTGGCATATGAATTCACTTCCGAGGGAGAACGTGTGTCCTGTGGGTCCCTTGTGCATCTTCCAAGCAACATAACGCGAAACAGACTTTAGGATGAACTCTTTCTACGCAGAGGGAAGGGCAATTAATTACTTTCTTGCTTGCATAGCTACCTTTCTACAGCTTAAACCAGTCCCGGGGACAGGGTTCTAGCCAGTCTTGTGTTGAACGTGGCTCTCCATTTGTGAGGACCTCTAAACTCCACTGAAACAATCCCTGTGACTAAAGTACATCCTGGGAACTCATACCAGTCATCACTGTAGCATGGCGGGAAGGTCGACTCTAGGCCCAGCCTGAAAAACAGTACAGAGGTGGTAGTGAGGGGGCGGCCGCCAGGCCGAGGGCGGTTTCGGGCGGTCTCCGGCACCCGGCGCCCGACCGCTGCCTGCTTGTGGGTGCGCGCAGATGACGTGCCCCGAGTCGCTGCGGCCGCGCCGCTCCCACAGTTCCCTCCCGCCCAGGGCACCAGGCGTCTGGGCCCGACGCGGCCAGCGAGAGGCGGGGCTGCAGAGCAGGCGGGGGAATGAGGTGGAGGAGGAGGACGAAGAGGAGGAGAAGGCGGAAGTTGGAGCCCGGGGAGAGTGGCGGTTGGTGGGCCGGGTGTAGGGAGGAGCGGGATTTACGGAGCGCGGCGCCACAACCTGGAACCGGCGGGCCCGAGAGTGACCGAGTCAAGGCATGTGCCAGCGGAACCGCGGCGTCGGACCGCCTCCTGGAGGAGCTCGGCCCCGTCCAGGCCCGGCCTCATTCCCAGCCCGCGCTTCCTCCTGCCGCGGCCGCCGCGCTGCCGCCGGCGCCGTAGCGCTCTGCTGCCCACCCCGTCCCCGCGGCCGAGCCCTGGATTCCAGTGGAAGAAAGCCATCCCACGAGTGCAGGACCAGGACCCCGCGGGGGACACTGCAGCCTGCGCTCGGTAGGGCCCCCGCCGCCACCTTCTGAAATAGGATGTCCCGACGTGACGGTGTCAGCTGTGATGCATGTTTCAAGGGAAATTTTCAAGGTCACAGCTATAAGTGTTTAATATGCAATGGTTACGATTTTTGTGCATCTTGTTATGAAAGTGGTGCAACAAGAACAAGGCATACAACTGACCATCCAATGCACTGCATGTTAACAAGGGTAGATGTTGATTTGTACTATGGTTCCTAAGCTTTCTCTGTAGAGCAGCCACAGGCTTTTACTTGTCCCTATTGTGGAAAAATTGGCTATACGGAGACATCTCTTCAAGAACATGCAGAAACATCAACAGAAGTGATGTATACAGTATTTGCAGCATTACCTGGAGGCAGTCCTAATCATGTCACGGATGACCCTGCAGCTCGTCTTACTCTTGAACACAGAGCCCCTAGAGATTTAGATGAATCGAGTGGTGTTCGACATATACATAGAATGAATGCTTCACCTTGGCTGGGGATTGGGAGGTCCTGGTGTACGTAGATCAAACATTCATTCCACTAGCAGTTCTACTGGCAGGCTTTCTTCTTCTCGGACTTCATATTCTCCAAGCAATAGGGAAGCCATTGATCCTATAGGTGAGCTTTGATCCCAGTTATCAGGAGTGAGACGTTCCGCAGGGGGACAGCTTAATTCCTCTGGCCCTTCCGCTTCGCAGTTACAACAACTGCAGATACAGCTGCAGCTAGAATGGCAGCACGCCCGGGCAGCACGGCCACAACTGGACACTGCACGCAACGCAACCCGGCATACTAACACAAGGAGTGTCACCACTACAATCACACATTCCACAGAAACAAACAACACAACTAACACAGAAAGCAGTCAGCAAACTATCCAGAATTCCCAGTTTCTTCTAAAAAGGTTGAACGATCCTAAATTGTCTGAAACAGTGCACCAGTCCGTAGAAAGTGAGTGCACAGACCGCACCCTCTTTATTCAAGAGCGCCTTCGATCAACTTTATTTCGTGAAGAGAGCTCGTCCTCAGACGAGAATGAACGGGGTGAATTGGCAGATTTTGGTGCTTTGGGCTGTGTAGATATTATGCCTTTAGATGTTGCTTTAGAAAACCTAAATTTAAAAGAGAGTACTATAGGAAATGAACCTCCACCACCTCCTCTTTGATGACACCCCAATTCACAGACCATGTCCTCTGTGCTGTATTTCCCAATGAATGTGGACAACAACTATCTTGGGTTTGATTGGTGATTGTAATTTCAGGTCTGTCACTCTTGTTTTATTGTGTACATTCAAAAGGAAGAGCGAAAATCTATATGATAATCCTTTCCACTTAACTAATTTTTACCTCTAGCTGGAAAATATAGGTAGCAGTGCAGGGTGATCTCTGCTTCCTGTACCTTGACATGCAAAAGCTTCTGCTAATACTCCACAATCAAACTGAAGAGGAAAATTGAAATATCTAATGAAGCTGCTGTGTGTGATTATGAATATTAATCGATAAAAACTGTTGGGATTGTTTACCTTAAAAAAAAAAAAAAAAAAGTCTACCTATATACCGGTAACACTCCGAGGCATTTGGGTGATCCAAAGTCTCCTAGGCCTGAATAGGTCATTACATGCATAATGCTATTCACCACACGCAGAAATCCCAGCCTCAAACGTGTCATCGTGGAAGGTCCCAGTGTGTCCCAAATGTCTCCAGTAGTCAGGAAGAGAGTGCCTGTAAATGACCTGTGGGATCAAATTGGTAACTGGAGAATGTCAGGAAAGCCCACGTTTCCCCCTTTGGAAAGCGACATGGTTTTGGCCTCCAAGGTGTCTCTAACACACACTGCCCATCTATTCGTCACTCTACAAATATTTATGCGAGGAACAGTGAGATTTGCGTAAAGAAACCACGTGCTTTCGATTTCTTTCTTGGAGCTCATCCCACAGCATTCTGTAGCTAATGTGCCAACCAAATGTGACCTCTAGTTTAGAGGTAAGGTGCACATTTTCCCATCACAAAAGATAGGGTGCAACAGTTTCCAGGAAACCTTAGTCAATGGACTGCTTTAGCTCCAGTATTCCTCACAGTGCTTAGGACTCTCGCGTGTGTACTTTTCCCGTGGAAGTACACTGTGGCCCAAAAGCCATCTTAGCACCATCCGGGGAAACACATCTCTGGGAACCGCCCTTTCTGTTCAGTTTGAAGGGCTAGGAGCAGCTTGCTTAATTCAATGGCTTGCATTCCTCAGCTTTCAAACAACCTCAGGAAGACAGTTCTTGGTAGGCTTTCTTTCAATGTGGGTGTGCCAAAGTGAGGAAACCTGAGCTGCAATGTAAAAACACCGGGTCTCCAATTCATTTTGAGAACTCATGACAGACGTCTCTCTAACTGAAGAGGAAACCAGACATTAGGTCCAGCCAAAAATAATGCAGAGATTTACTTTGAGCGCTGCTCAGCATTTACATCATCCAAAGACACCTAGGCCTACTGAGGGCATTTAGAAGATTCTACAGTTAATTGCTCACAGTACACGTAGCACCCAAAGGTCTCATCGTGCAAGGGCAATCTTTGTTCCAAGTGTCTCTTGTAGCTAGTCAGAAAAGATAAGTAAATGTGCTGTGTGATCTACTTTGTAATTGGGAGGACTAGAAAAGTCAGTATTTTTCCCTTTTTAAAGACAGATAGTGACAACTTCAAGGCTGTCTGACGTTAACCATCTTTTATTCATTTCTGGGGATGCCTCTGTGAATAAAAGCACGTTTTCTCATAAGTAGTGGGGAGGTTTTCACCGCTTGGTCAGAGCTCATGCCACTGCCCACCCTAGATAAAGTGCAAAGTGAACGTGACCCCTAACATCAAGGTAAGCCCCAGTGTTTCCCATAAGCAAAGTTTGGTGTGCAGCAGTCTCCATGAACCCTGAGTCGATCGACTGCTTGAACTCCTCGATGCCTTTTTCTAGGCTTAAGACCGTCATGTATGAATTCATGTGTTTGGGAGACAGTTTTGTCCTGTCAGTTCCTTGGATATCTTCCAAGAGAAATAACACGAGACAGACTGTTGAGATCAGCTATTTCTATGCAGTGGGAAGAGGAATTAATTGCTTTTTGCTTGTATAGCTCGCTTTCTACAGCTTTAAAACAGCCCTGGGGACACAGTTTGACCCATTCTTAAGTTCAACGTTGCTCTCCCTTTTTGAGTGTCACTGAGCTGAAATGAATCAATCCCCGTGGCTAAAGTACCTCCTGGAAACTCCTACTTGTCATCTCTCTTCCATGACGGGAAGGTAGACCTTGGGTGAAGCCAGATAAACGTACCAAAATACCGGTAACACCGCGAGGCATTTGGATGATACAAAGACACCTAGGCCTGCCTAGATCATTACATGGGTAATGCTATTCACCGTATGCAGGACTCTCGGCGTCCAATGTGTCATCATGTAAGGGCCCAGTGTGTCACCAAAGGCTCCAGTAGTCAGGCAGAGAGTGACGGTAAATGTGCTGTGAGGTCAAGTTTGTAATTGGAGAATGTCGGGAATCCCATATATATATATATATATATATATATATATAAAACAGTCATAAATGTATATGCACCCAACATAGGACCACTTCAATACATAAGGCAACTGCTAACATCTATAAAAGAGGAAATCGACAGTAACACATAATAGTGGGGGAGTTTAACACCTCACTTACACCAATGGACAGATCATCCAAACAGAAAATTAATAAGGAAACTCGAGCTTTAAATGACACAATAGACCAGATAGATTTAATGGATATTTACAGGACATTCCATTCCAAAACAGCAGATTACACTTTCTTCTCAAGTGCACATGGAACATTCTCTAGGATAGATTACATCACGGGTCACAAATTAAACCTCAGTAAATTTAAGAAAATTGAAATCACATCAATTATCTTTTGGGACCACAATGCTATGAGATTAGAAATCTATTACAGGGGAAAAAACGTAAGAAACACAAAACATATGGAGGCTAAACACTACGTTACTAAATAACCAAGAGATCACTGAAGAAATCAAAGAGGAAATCAAAAAATACCTAGAGACACATGACAAAGAAAACAAGACGATCCTAAACCTATGGGATGCAGCAAAAGCCGTTCTAAGGGAAGTTTATAGCAATAAAAGCCTACCTCAAGAAACAAGAAAAATCACAAATAAACAATCTAACCTTACACCTCAAAGAACTAGAGAAAGAAAAACAAACAAATTGCAAAGTGAGTAGAAGGAAAGAAATCAAAAGGATCAGAGCAGAAATAAAATAAATAGAAACAAAGAAAGCAATAACAAAGATCAATAAAACTAAAAGCTGCTTCTTTGAGAAGATAAACAAAATTCATATACCATTAACCAGACTCATCAAGAAAAACAGAGAGAGGACTCAGATCAATAAAAATAAAAATGAAAACGGAGAAGTTACAACAGACAACGCAGAAATACAAAGCATCCTAAGAGACTACTACAAGCAAATCTATGCAAATAAAATGGACAAACTGGAAGAAATGGACAAATTCTTAGAAAGATATCACCTTCCAAGGCTGAACCAGGAAGAAACGGAAAATATGAACAGACAAATCACAAGTAATGAAATTGAAACCGTGATTTAAAAACTTCCAACAAGCAAAAGTCCAGGTCCAGATGGCTTCACAGGTGACTTCTATCAAACATTTAGAGAAGAGCTAACACCCATCCTTCTCAAACTCTTCCAAAAAATTGCGGAGGAAGGAAGACTCCCAAACTCATTCTATGAGGCCACCATCACCCTGATACCAAAACCAGGCAAAGATACTACAAAAAAAGGAAATTACAGACCAATATCACTCTTGAATATACATGCAAAAATCCTCAACCAAATACTGGCAAACAGAATCCAACAACACATTAATAGAATTATACACCATGTCAAGTGGGATTTATCCCAGGGATGCAAGGATTCTTCAATATACGCAAATCAATCAATGTGATACACCAAATTAGCAAATTGAAGAAGAAACACCATATGATCATCACAATAGATGTAGAAAAAGCTTTTGACTTTTCAACACCCATTTATGATAAAAACTCTCCAGAGAGTGGGCATAGAGGAAACCTACCTCAACATCATAAAGGCCGTATATGAAAAACCCAAAGCAAACATCATTCTCAAAGGTGAAAAACTGAAAGAATTTCCTCTCAGATCAGGAACAAGACAAGGATGTGCACTCTCACCACGATTATTCAACATAGTTTTCGAAGTCCTAGCCACGGCCATCAGAGAAGAAAAAGAAATATACGGAATACAAATTGGGAAAGAAGAAGCAAAACTGTCACTGTTTGCAGACGACATGATACTATACATAGAGAATCCTAAAGATGCCACCAGAAAACTACTAGAGCTAATCAATAAATCTGGTAAAGTTGAAGGATACAAGTTTAATGCATAGAAATCTCTTGCATTCCTATATACTAATGATGAAAAATCTGAAAGAGAAATTAAGGAAACACTCCCATTTACCATTGCAACAACAACAAAAAATTACCTAGGAAGAAACCTACATAGGGAGGCAACTATGCCGAAAACTATAAGACACTGATGAAAGAAATTAAAGACGATACCAACAGATGGAGAGATATACCATATTTTTGGATTGGAAGAATCAATATTGTGAAAATGAGTATACTACCCACAGCAATCTAAAGATTCAATGCAATCCCTATCAAATTACCAATGACATTTTATACAGAAGTAGAACAAAAAAATCTTAAAATTTCTATGGAGACACAAAAGACCCCAAATAGCCAAAGCAGGCTTGTGGGAAAAAAATGGAGTTGGAGGAATCAGACTCCCTGACTTCAGACTATACTACAAAGCTACAGTAATCAAGGCAATATGGTACTGGCAGAAAACCAGAAATAGAGATCAACGGAACAGGATGGAAAGCCCAGAGATAAACAAACGCACCTGTAGTCAACTAATCTATGACAGAGTAGGCAAGGATATACAATAGAGAAAAGACAGTCTCTGCAATAAGTGGTGCTGGGAAAACTGGACAGCTACATGTAAAAGAAGGAAATTAGAACACTCCATAACACCATACCCAAAAATAAACTCAAAATGGATTAGAGACCTAAATGTCAGACTGGGCAATATAAAAGTCTTAGAGGAAAACATAGGAGGAACACTCTTTGACATAAATCACAGCAAGATCTTTTTTGATCCACTGCCTAGAGTAATGGAAATAAAACAAAAATAAACAAATGGGACCGAATGAAACATAAAAGCTTTTGCACAGCAAAGGAAACCATAAACAAGAGGAAAAGACAACCCTCAGAATGGGAGAAAATATTTCAAATGAATCAGAGGACAAAGGATTAATCTCCAAAACATATAAAAAGCTCATGCAGCTCAATAGTAAAAAAAAAAAGAAAACCACCCCAGCAAAAAATGGGCAGAAGAGCTAAATACACATTTTTTGAAAGAAGACATACAGATGGCCAAGAAGCACATGAAAAGCTGCCCAACACCACTAATTGTTAGAGAAAAGCAAATCGAAACTACAATGAGGTATCACCTCACACCACTTACAATGGGCATCATCAGAAAATCTACAAACAACAAATGCTGGAGAGGGTGTGGAGAAAAGGGAACCCTCTTGCACTGTTGGTGGGAATGTAAATTGATAGCGCCACTATGGAGAACAATACGGAGGTTCCTTAAAGACCTAAAAATAGAATTACCATATGACCCAGCAATCCAACTACTGGGCATATACCCAGAGAACCATAATTCAAAAAGACACATGCACCCCAAAGTTCATTGCAGCACTATTTACAATAGCCAGGTCATGGAAGCAACCTAAATGCCCATGAAAAGATTAATGGATCTAGAGACTGTCATACAGAGTGAAGTAAGTCAGAAAGAGAAAAACAAATATCGTATATTAAGGCATATATGTGGAACCTAGAAAAATGGTACAGATGAACCACTTAGCAGGGCAGATATTGAGACAAAGATGTAGGGAACAAATGTACAGACACCAAGTGGGGAAAGCAGTGGTGGGGTGGGAGTGGGGGTGTGATGAATTGGGCAATTAGGGTTGACATGTATACACAGATGTGTATACAATTGATGACTAATAAGAACCTGCTGTATAAAAAAAATATATAAAATAAAATTCAAAAATTAAAAAAAAACCACCCAATCAAAAAATGGGCAGAAGAGCTAAGTAGACATTTCTCGAAAAAAGACATACAAATGGCCAATAAGCACATGAAAAGCTGCTCAACATCACTAATTATTAGAGAAAAGCAAATCAAAACTACAATGAGGTATCACCTCACACCAGTTACAATGGGTATCATCAGAAAATCTACAAACAACAAATGATGGAGAGGGTGTGGAGAAAAGGGAACCCTCTTGCACTGTTGGTTGGAATGTAAATTGATACAGCCACTATGGAGAACAGTATGGAGCTTCCTTAAAAGACTAAAAATAGAATTACCATATGACCCAGCAATACCACTAGTGGGCATATAACCTGAGAATACCATAATTCAAAAAGACACATGCACCCCAGTATTCCTTGCAGCACTACTTACAATAGCCAGGTCATGGAAGCAACCTAAATGCCCATCAACAGACGAATAGTTAAAGAAGATGTGGTACATATGTACAATGGGATATTACTCAGCCTTAAAAAGAACGAAATTGTGTCATTTGTAGACAAGTGGATGGATCTAGAGACTGTCATACAGAGTGAAGTAAGCCAGAAAGAGAAAAACAGTTATGGTATATTAACACATGTATGTGGAACCTAGAAAAATGGTACAGAAGAACGGGTTTGCAGGGCAGAAATAGTGACACAGATGTACAGGAAAAAAGTATGGACAAAAAGAGGGGAAAGTGGCACGAGGGTGGAGGTGGTGTGATGAATTGAGAGACTGACATTGACATATATACACACATATGTATAAATTGGATAACTAATATAATCCTGCTGCATTAAAAAAATTTAAAATTCAAAACTTCAAAAAAAATAATTAAAATTAAAATTAATGTGACTATTTGAAACAAACAAACAAACAAAAAAACAACCTCAGGAAGACGGTTCTAGGCAGGCTCTCTTTCAATGTGGGTCTGCCTAAGTGAGGAAAGTGGAGCTGCACTGCAAAAAACCACCGGGACTCCAATTCATTTGGGGAATTCATGCCAGATGTCTCTCATCTTGAAGCAGCGATTAGACTGTAGGACCATCCCGAAATACACTAGAGATTTACCCTGAGCATTGCTACGCATTTGGAACATCCAATGTCACCTAGGTCTACCGGGGGCATTCAGACGATTATGCAATGCAGCAGACGCAGAACACGCCAAGTCCAAAAGTTGCTGCGTGGAAGGGTGAAGTGTGTCCCAAGGGTCATTTTAGCTACTCTGAAGAGATAGGGAAAAATGTCGTGGAATGATTTTGTAATTGGGAAGACTAGGAAGGGCAGTGGTTTCCTCGTTTGAAAACTAGATAGTGGCGGCCACAAGGCTGCATGATGTTGCCTATCTTTTTTGCACTTCTAGGAATGACTCCGTGACGAAAAATGAGTTTTCTCATAAGAAGCCGGAGATCTCCACTGCTTCCTAGGAGTTCATCCTAAGGCGCACCTTACCTATATTGCGAAGTCAATGTGACCCATAGCCTCAAGATAAACCCCAGTGTTTCCCATCAGCAAAGTTTGGTGTGCAGCTGCCTCCAGGATCCTTGAGTGCATCGAGTGTTTTAAGTCCCCTATGCCTTTTCGGAGATTTAAGACAGTGGCATATGAATTCACTTCCGAGGGAGAACGTGTGTCCTGTGGGTCCCTTGTGCATCTTCCAAGCAACATAACGCGAAACAGACTTTAGGATGAACTCTTTCTACGCAGAGGGAAGGGCAATTAATTACTTTCTTGCTTGCATAGCTACCTTTCTACAGCTTAAACCAGTCCCGGGGACAGGGTTCTAGCCAGTCTTGTGTTGAACGTGGCTCTCCATTTGTGAGGACCTCTAAACTCCACTGAAACAATCCCTGTGACTAAAGTACATCCTGGGAACTCATACCAGTCATCACTGTAGCATGGCGGGAAGGTCGACTCTAGGCCCAGCCTGAAAAACAGTACAGAGGTGGTAGTGAGGGGGCGGCCGCCAGGCCGAGGGCGGTTTCGGGCGGTCTCCGGCACCCGGCGCCCGACCGCTGCCTGCTTGTGGGTGCGCGCAGATGACGTGCCCCGAGTCGCTGCGGCCGCGCCGCTCCCACAGTTCCCTCCCGCCCAGGGCACCAGGCGTCTGGGCCCGACGCGGCCAGCGAGAGGCGGGGCTGCAGAGCAGGCGGGGGAATGAGGTGGAGGAGGAGGACGAAGAGGAGGAGAAGGCGGAAGTTGGAGCCCGGGGAGAGTGGCGGTTGGTGGGCCGGGTGTAGGGAGGAGCGGGATTTACGGAGCGCGGCGCCACAACCTGGAACCGGCGGGCCCGAGAGTGACCGAGTCAAGGCATGTGCCAGCGGAACCGCGGCGTCGGACCGCCTCCTGGAGGAGCTCGGCCCCGTCCAGGCCCGGCCTCATTCCCAGCCCGCGCTTCCTCCTGCCGCGGCCGCCGCGCTGCCGCCGGCGCCGTAGCGCTCTGCTGCCCACCCCGTCCCCGCGGCCGAGCCCTGGATTCCAGTGGAAGAAGGCCATCCCACGAGTGCAGGACCAGGACCCCGCGGGGGACACTGCAGCCTGCGCTCGGTAGGGCCCCCGCCGCCACCTTCTGAAATAGGATGTCCCGACGTGACGGTGTCAGCTGTGATGCATGTTTCAAGGGAAATTTTCAAGGTCACAGCTATAAGTGTTTAATATGCAATGGTTACGATTTTTGTGCATCTTGTTATGAAAGTGGTGCAACAAGAACAAGGCATACAACTGACCATCCAATGCACTGCATGTTAACAAGGGTAGATGTTGATTTGTACTATGGTTCCTAAGCTTTCTCTGTAGAGCAGCCACAGGCTTTTACTTGTCCCTATTGTGGAAAAATTGGCTATACGGAGACATCTCTTCAAGAACATGCAGAAACATCAACAGAAGTGATGTATACAGTATTTGCAGCATTACCTGGAGGCAGTCCTAATCATGTCACGGATGACCCTGCAGCTCGTCTTACTCTTGAACACAGAGCCCCTAGAGATTTAGATGAATCGAGTGGTGTTCGACATATACATAGAATGAATGCTTCACCTTGGCTGGGGATTGGGAGGTCCTGGTGTACGTAGATCAAACATTCATTCCACTAGCAGTTCTACTGGCAGGCTTTCTTCTTCTCGGACTTCATATTCTCCAAGCAATAGGGAAGCCATTGATCCTATAGGTGAGCTTTGATCCCAGTTATCAGGAGTGAGACGTTCCGCAGGGGGACAGCTTAATTCCTCTGGCCCTTCCGCTTCGCAGTTACAACAACTGCAGATACAGCTGCAGCTAGAATGGCAGCACGCCCGGGCAGCACGGCCACAACTGGACACTGCACGCAACGCAACCCGGCATACTAACACAAGGAGTGTCACCACTACAATCACACATTCCACAGAAACAAACAACACAACTAACACAGAAAGCAGTCAGCAAACTATCCAGAATTCCCAGTTTCTTCTAAAAAGGTTGAACGATCCTAAATTGTCTGAAACAGTGCACCAGTCCGTAGAAAGTGAGTGCACAGACCGCACCCTCTTTATTCAAGAGCACCTTCGATCAACTTTATTTCGTGAAGAGAGCTCGTCCTCAGACGAGAATGAACGGGGTGAATTGGCAGATTTTGGTGCTTTGGGCTGTGTAGATATTATGCCTTTAGATGTTGCTTTAGAAAACCTAAATTTAAAAGAGAGTACTATAGGAAATGAACCTCCACCACCTCCTCTTTGATGACACCCCAATTCACAGACCATGTCCTCTGTGCTGTATTTCCCAATGAATGTGGACAACAACTATCTTGGGTTTGATTGGTGATTGTAATTTCAGGTCTGTCACTCTTGTTTTATTGTGTACATTCAAAAGGAAGAGCGAAAATCTATATGATAATCCTTTCCACTTAACTAATTTTTACCTCTAGCTGGAAAATATAGGTAGCAGTGCAGGGTGATCTCTGCTTCCTGTACCTTGACATGCAAAAGCTTCTGCTAATACTCCACAATCAAACTGAAGAGGAAAATTGAAATATCTAATGAAGCTGCTGTGTGTGATTATGAATATTAATCGATAAAAACTGTTGGGATGGTTTACCTTAAAAAAAAAAAAAAAAAAAGACTACCTATATACCGGTAACACTCCGAAGCATTTGGGTGATCCAAAGTCTCCTAGGCCTGAATAGATCATTACATGCATAATGCTATTCACCACACGCAGAAATCCCAGCCTCAAACGTGTCATCGTGGAAGGTCCCAGTGTGTCCCAAATGTCTCCAGTAGTCAGGAAGAGAGTGCCTGTAAATGACCTGTGGGATCAAATTGGTAACTGGAGAATGTCAGGAAAGCCCACGTTTCCCCCTTTGGAAAGCGACATGGTTTTGGCCTCCAAGGTGTCTCTAACACACACTGCCCATCTATTCGTCACTCTACAAATATTTATGCGAGGAACAGTGAGATTTGCGTAAAGAAACCACGTGCTTTCGATTTCTTTCTTGGAGCTCATCCCACAGCATTCTGTAGCTAATGTGCCAACCAAATGTGACCTCTAGTTTAGAGGTAAGGTGCACATTTTCCCATCACAAAAGATAGGGTGCAACAGTTTCCAGGAAACCTTGGTCAATGGACTGCTTTAGCTCCAGTATTCCTCACAGTGCTTAGGACTCTCGCGTGTGTACTTTTCCCGTGGAAGTACACTGTGGCCCAAAAGCCATCTTAGCACCATCCGGGGAAACACATCTCTGGGAACCGCCCTTTCTGTTCAGTTTGAAGGGCTAGGAGCAGCTTGCTTAATTCAATGGCTTGCATTCCTCAGCTTTCAAACAACCTCAGGAAGACAGTTCTTGGTAGGCTTTCTTTCAATGTGGGTGTGCCAAAGTGAGGAAACCTGAGCTGCAATGTAAAAACACCGGGTCTCCAATTCATTTTGAGAACTCATGACAGACGTCTCTCTAACTGAAGAGGAAACCAGACATTAGGTCCAGCCAAAAATAATGCAGAGATTTACTTTGAGCGCTGCTCAGCATTTACATCATCCAAAGACACCTAGGCCTACTGAGGGCATTTAGAAGATTCTACAGTTAATTGCTCACAGTACACGTAGCACCCAAAGGTCTCATCGTGCAAGGGCAATCTTTGTTCCAAGTGTCTCTTGTAGCTAGTCAGAAAAGATAAGTAAATGTGCTGTGTGATCTACTTTGTAATTGGGAGGACTAGAAAAGTCAGTATTTTTCCCTTTTTAAAGACAGATAGTGACAACTTCAAGGCTGTCTGACGTTAACCATCTTTTATTCATTTCTGGGGATGCCTCTGTGAATAAAAGCACGTTTTCTCATAAGTAGTGGGGAGGTTTTCACCGCTTGGTCAGAGCTCATGCCACTGCCCACCCTAGATAAAGTGCAAAGTGAACGTGACCCCTAACATCAAGGTAAGCCCCAGTGTTTCCCATAAGCAAAGTTTGGTGTGCAGCAGTCTCCATGAACCCTGAGTCGATCGACTGCTTGAACTCCTCGATGCCTTTTTCTAGGCTTAAGACCGTCATGTATGAATTCATGTGTTTGGGAGACAGTTTTGTCCTGTCAGTTCCTTGGATATCTTCCAAGAGAAATAACACGAGACAGACTGTTGAGATCAGCTATTTCTATGCAGTGGGAAGAGGAATTAATTGCTTTTTGCTTGTATAGCTCGCTTTCTACAGCTTTAAAACAGCCCTGGGGACACAGTTTGACCCATTCTTAAGTTCAACGTTGCTCTCCCTTTTTGAGTGTCACTGAGCTGAAATGAATCAATCCCCGTGGCTAAAGTACCTCCTGGAAACTCCTACTTGTCATCTCTCTTCCATGA
Source organism: Eubalaena glacialis (assembly GCF_028564815.1). Taxonomy (NCBI): domain Eukaryota; kingdom Metazoa; phylum Chordata; class Mammalia; order Artiodactyla; family Balaenidae; genus Eubalaena; species Eubalaena glacialis. Next base: position 87,699,626 of record NC_083726.1, on the reverse strand, counting down.
CGGGAAGGTAGACCTTGGGTGAAGCCAGATAAACGTACCAAAATACCGGTAACACCGCGAGGCATTTGGATGATACAAAGACACCTAGGCCTGCCTAGATCATTACATGGGTAATGCTATTCACCGTATGCAGGACTCTCGGCGTCCAATGTGTCATCATGTAAGGGCCCAGTGTGTCACCAAAGGCTCCAGTAGTCAGGCAGAGAGTGACGGTAAATGTGCTGTGAGGTCAAGTTTGTAATTGGAGAATGTCGGGAATCCCATATATATATATATATATATATATATATAAAACAGTCATAAATGTATATGCACCCAACATAGGACCACTTCAATACATAAGGCAACTGCTAACATCTATAAAAGAGGAAATCGACAGTAACACATAATAGTGGGGGAGTTTAACACCTCACTTACACCAATGGACAGATCATCCAAACAGAAAATTAATAAGGAAACTCGAGCTTTAAATGACACAATAGACCAGATAGATTTAATGGATATTTACAGGACATTCCATTCCAAAACAGCAGATTACACTTTCTTCTCAAGTGCACATGGAACATTCTCTAGGATAGATTACATCACGGGTCACAAATTAAACCTCAGTAAATTTAAGAAAATTGAAATCACATCAATTATCTTTTGGGACCACAATGCTATGAGATTAGAAATCTATTACAGGGGAAAAAACGTAAGAAACACAAAACATATGGAGGCTAAACACTACGTTACTAAATAACCAAGAGATCACTGAAGAAATCAAAGAGGAAATCAAAAAATACCTAGAGACACATGACAAAGAAAACAAGACGATCCTAAACCTATGGGATGCAGCAAAAGCCGTTCTAAGGGAAGTTTATAGCAATAAAAGCCTACCTCAAGAAACAAGAAAAATCACAAATAAACAATCTAACCTTACACCTCAAAGAACTAGAGAAAGAAAAACAAACAAATTGCAAAGTGAGTAGAAGGAAAGAAATCAAAAGGATCAGAGCAGAAATAAAATAAATAGAAACAAAGAAAGCAATAACAAAGATCAATAAAACTAAAAGCTGCTTCTTTGAGAAGATAAACAAAATTCATATACCATTAACCAGACTCATCAAGAAAAACAGAGAGAGGACTCAGATCAATAAAAATAAAAATGAAAACGGAGAAGTTACAACAGACAACGCAGAAATACAAAGCATCCTAAGAGACTACTACAAGCAAATCTATGCAAATAAAATGGACAAACTGGAAGAAATGGACAAATTCTTAGAAAGATATCACCTTCCAAGACTGAACCAGGAAGAAACGGAAAATATGAACAGACAAATCACAAGTAATGAAATTGAAACCGTGATTTAAAAACTTCCAACAAGCAAAAGTCCAGGTCCAGATGGCTTCACAGGTGACTTCTATCAAACATTTAGAGAAGAGCTAACACCCATCCTTCTCAAACTCTTCCAAAAATTTGCAGAGGAAGGAAGGCTCCCAAACTCATTCTATGAGGCCACGATCACCCTGATACCAAAACCAGGCAAAGATACTACAAAAAAAGGAAATTACAGACCAATATCACTCTTGAATATACATGCAAAAATCCTCAACCAAATACTGGCAAACAGAATCCAACAACACATTAATAGAATTATACACCATGTCAAGTGGGATTTATCCCAGGGATGCAAGGATTCTTCAATATACGCAAATCAATCAATGTGATACACCAAATTAGCAAATTGAAGAAGAAACACCATATGATCATCACAATAGATGTAGAAAAAGCTTTTGACTTTTCAACACCCATTTATGATAAAAACTCTCCAGAGAGTGGGCATAGAGGAAACCTACCTCAACATCATAAAGGCCGTATATGAAAAACCCAAAGCAAACATCATTCTCAAAGGTGAAAAACTGAAAGAATTTCCTCTCAGATCAGGAACAAGACAAGGATGTGCACTCTCACCACGATTATTCAACATAGTTTTCGAAGTCCTAGCCACGGCCATCAGAGAAGAAAAAGAAATATACAGAATACAAATTGGGAAAGAAGAAGCAAAACTGTCACTGTTTGCAGACGACATGATACTATACATAGAGAATCCTAAAGATGCCACCAGAAAACTACTAGAGCTAATCAATAAATCTGGTAAAGTTGAAGGATACAAGTTTAATGCATAGAAATCTCTTGCATTCCTATATACTAATGATGAAAAATCTGAAAGAGAAATTAAGGAAACACTCCCATTTACCATTGCAACAACAATAAAAAATTACCTAGGAAGAAACCTACATAGGGAGGCAACTATGCAGAAAACTATAAGACACTGATGAAAGAAATTAAAGACGATACCAACAGATGGAGAGATATACCATATTTTTGGATTGGAAGAATCAATATTGTGAAAATGAGTATACTACCCACAGCAATCTAAAGATTCAATGCAATCCCTATCAAATTACCAATGACATTTTATACAGAAGTAGAACAAAAAAATCTTAAAATTTCTATGGAGACACAAAAGACCCCAAATAGCCAAAGCAGGCTTGTGGGAAAAAAATGGAGTTGGAGGAATCAGACTCCCTGACTTCAGACTATACTACAAAGCTACAGTAATCAAGGCAATATGGTACTGGCAGAAAACCAGAAATAGAGATCAACGGAACAGGATGGAAAGCCCAGAGATAAACAAACGCACCTGTAGTCAACTAATCTATGACAGAGTAGGCAAGGATATACAATAGAGAAAAGACAGTCTCTGCAATAAGTGGTGCTGGGAAAACTGGACAGCTACATGTAAAAGAAGGAAATTAGAACACTCCATAACACCATACCCAAAAATAAACTCAAAATGGATTAGAGACCTAAATGTCAGACTGGGCAATATAAAAGTCTTAGAGGAAAACATAGGAGGAACACTCTTTGACATAAATCACAGCAAGATCTTTTTTGATCCACTGCCTAGAGTAATGGAAATAAAACAAAAATAAACAAATGGGACCGAATGAAACATAAAAGCTTTTGCACAGCAAAGGAAACCATAAACAAGAGGAAAAGACAACCCTCAGAATGGGAGAAAATATTTCAAATGAATCAGAGGACAAAGGATTAATCTCCAAAACATATAAAAAGCTCATGCAGCTCAATAGTAAAAAAAAAAAGAAAACCACCCCAGCAAAAAATGGGCAGAAGAGCTAAATACACATTTTTTGAAAGAAGACATACAGATGGCCAAGAAGCACATGAAAAGCTGCCCAACACCACTAATTGTTAGAGAAAAGCAAATCGAAACTACAATGAGGTATCACCTCACACCACTTACAATGGGCATCATCAGAAAATCTACAAACAACAAATGCTGGAGAGGGTGTGGAGAAAAGGGAACCCTCTTGCACTGTTGGTGGGAATGTAAATTGATAGCGCCACTATGGAGAACAATACGGAGGTTCCTTAAAGACCTAAAAATAGAATTACCATATGACCCAGCAATCCAACTACTGGGCATATACCCAGAGAACCATAATTCAAAAAGACACATGCACCCCAAAGTTCATTGCAGCACTATTTACAATAGCCAGGTCATGGAAGCAACCTAAATGCCCATGAAAAGATTAATGGATCTAGAGACTGTCATACAGAGTGAAGTAAGTCAGAAAGAGAAAAACAAATATCGTATATTAAGGCATATATGTGGAACCTAGAAAAATGGTACAGATGAACCACTTAGCAGGGCAGATATTGAGACAAAGATGTAGGGAACAAATGTACAGACACCAAGTGGGGAAAGCAGTGGTGGGGTGGGAGTGGGGGTGTGATGAATTGGGCAATTAGGGTTGACATGTATACACAGATGTGTATACAATTGATGACTAATAAGAACCTGCTGTATAAAAAAAATATATAAAATAAAATTCAAAAATTAAAAAAAAACCACCCAATCAAAAAATGGGCAGAAGAGCTAAGTAGACATTTCTCGAAAAAAGACATACAAATGGCCAATAAGCACATGAAAAGCTGCTCAACATCACTAATTATTAGAGAAAAGCAAATCAAAACTACAATGAGGTATCACCTCACACCAGTTACAATGGGTATCATCAGAAAATCTACAAACAACAAATGATGGAGAGGGTGTGGAGAAAAGGGAACCCTCTTGCACTGTTGGTTGGAATGTAAATTGATACAGCCACTATGGAGAACAGTATGGAGCTTCCTTAAAAGACTAAAAATAGAATTACCACATGACCCAGCAATACCACTAGTGGGCATATAACCTGAGAATACCATAATTCAAAAAGACACATGCACCCCAGTATTCCTTGCAGCACTACTTACAATAGCCAGGTCATGGAAGCAACCTAAATGCCCATCAACAGACGAATAGTTAAAGAAGATGTGGTACATATGTACAATGGGATATTACTCAGCCTTAAAAAGAACGAAATTGTGTCATTTGTAGACAAGTGGATGGATCTAGAGACTGTCATACAGAGTGAAGTAAGCCAGAAAGAGAAAAACAGTTATGGTATATTAACACATGTATGTGGAACCTAGAAAAATGGTACAGAAGAACGGGTTTGCAGGGCAGAAATAGTGACACAGATGTACAGGAAAAAAGTATGGACAAAAAGAGGGGAAAGTGGCACGAGGGTGGAGGTGGTGTGATGAATTGAGAGACTGACATTGACATATATACACACATATGTATAAATTGGATAACTAATATAATCCTGCTGCATTAAAAAAATTTAAAATTCAAAACTTCAAAAAAAATAATTAAAATTAAAATTAATGTGACTATTTGAAACAAACAAACAAACAAAAAAACAACCTCAGGAAGACGGTTCTAGGCAGGCTCTCTTTCAATGTGGGTCTGCCTAAGTGAGGAAAGTGGAGCTGCACTGCAAAAAACCACCGGGACTCCAATTCATTTGGGGAATTCATGCCAGATGTCTCTCATCTTGAAGCAGCGATTAGACTGTAGGACCATCCCGAAATACACTAGAGATTTACCCTGAGCATTGCTACGCATTTGGAACATCCAATGTCACCTAGGTCTACCGGGGGCATTCAGACGATTATGCAATGCAGCAGACGCAGAACACGCCAAGTCCAAAAGTTGCTGCGTGGAAGGGTGAAGTGTGTCCCAAGGGTCATTTTAGCTACTCTGAAGAGATAGGGAAAAATGTCGTGGAATGATTTTGTAATTGGGAAGACTAGGAAGGGCAGTGGTTTCCTCGTTTGAAAACTAGATAGTGGCGGCCACAAGGCTGCATGATGTTGCCTATCTTTTTTGCACTTCTAGGAATGACTCCGTGACGAAAAATGAGTTTTCTCATAAGAAGCCGGAGATCTCCACTGCTTCCTAGGAGTTCATCCTAAGGCGCACCTTACCTATATTGCGAAGTCAATGTGACCCATAGCCTCAAGATAAACCCCAGTGTTTCCCATCAGCAAAGTTTGGTGTGCAGCTGCCTCCAGGATCCTTGAGTGCATCGAGTGTTTTAAGTCCTCTATGCCTTTTCGGAGATTTAAGACAGTGGCATATGAATTCACTTCCGAGGGAGAACGTGTGTCCTGTGGGTCCCTTGTGCATCTTCCAAGCAACATAACGCGAAACAGACTTTAGGATGAACTCTTTCTACGCAGAGGGAAGGGCAATTAATTACTTTCTTGCTTGCATAGCTACCTTTCTACAGCTTAAACCAGTCCCGGGGACAGGGTTCTAGCCAGTCTTGTGTTGAACGTGGCTCTCCATTTGTGAGGACCTCTAAACTCCACTGAAACAATCCCTGTGACTAAAGTACATCCTGGGAACTCATACCAGTCATCACTGTAGCATGGCGGGAAGGTCGACTCTAGGCCCAGCCTGAAAAACAGTACAGAGGTGGTAGTGAGGGGGCGGCCGCCAGGCCGAGGGCGGTTTCGGGCGGTCTCCGGCACCCGGCGCCCGACCGCTGCCTGCTTGTGGGTGCGCGCAGATGACGTGCCCCGAGTCGCTGCGGCCGCGCCGCTCCCACAGTTCCCTCCCGCCCAGGGCACCAGGCGTCTGGGCCCGACGCGGCCAGCGAGAGGCGGGGCTGCAGAGCAGGCGGGGGAATGAGGTGGAGGAGGAGGACGAAGAGGAGGAGAAGGCGGAAGTTGGAGCCCGGGGAGAGTGGCGGTTGGTGGGCCGGGTGTAGGGAGGAGCGGGATTTACGGAGCGCGGCGCCACAACCTGGAACCGGCGGGCCCGAGAGTGACCGAGTCAAGGCATGTGCCAGCGGAACCGCGGCGTCGGACCGCCTCCTGGAGGAGCTCGGCCCCGTCCAGGCCCGGCCTCATTCCCAGCCCGCGCTTCCTCCTGCCGCGGCCGCCGCGCTGCCGCCGGCGCCGTAGCGCTCTGCTGCCCACCCCGTCCCCGCGGCCGAGCCCTGGATTCCAGTGGAAGAAGGCCATCCCACGAGTGCAGGACCAGGACCCCGCGGGGGACACTGCAGCCTGCGCTCGGTAGGGCCCCCGCCGCCACCTTCTGAAATAGGATGTCCCGACGTGACGGTGTCAGCTGTGATGCATGTTTCAAGGGAAATTTTCAAGGTCACAGCTATAAGTGTTTAATATGCAATGGTTACGATTTTTGTGCATCTTGTTATGAAAGTGGTGCAACAAGAACAAGGCATACAACTGACCATCCAATGCACTGCATGTTAACAAGGGTAGATGTTGATTTGTACTATGGTTCCTAAGCTTTCTCTGTAGAGCAGCCACAGGCTTTTACTTGTCCCTATTGTGGAAAAATTGGCTATACGGAGACATCTCTTCAAGAACATGCAGAAACATCAACAGAAGTGATGTATACAGTATTTGCAGCATTACCTGGAGGCAGTCCTAATCATGTCACGGATGACCCTGCAGCTCGTCTTACTCTTGAACACAGAGCCCCTAGAGATTTAGATGAATCGAGTGGTGTTCGACATATACATAGAATGAATGCTTCACCTTGGCTGGGGATTGGGAGGTCCTGGTGTACGTAGATCAAACATTCATTCCACTAGCAGTTCTACTGGCAGGCTTTCTTCTTCTCGGACTTCATATTCTCCAAGCAATAGGGAAGCCATTGATCCTATAGGTGAGCTTTGATCCCAGTTATCAGGAGTGAGACGTTCCGCAGGGGGACAGCTTAATTCCTCTGGCCCTTCCGCTTCGCAGTTACAACAACTGCAGATACAGCTGCAGCTAGAATGGCAGCACGCCCGGGCAGCACGGCCACAACTGGACACTGCACGCAACGCAACCCGGCATACTAACACAAGGAGTGTCACCACTACAATCACACATTCCACAGAAACAAACAACACAACTAACACAGAAAGCAGTCAGCAAACTATCCAGAATTCCCAGTTTCTTCTAAAAAGGTTGAACGATCCTAAATTGTCTGAAACAGTGCACCAGTCCGTAGAAAGTGAGTGCACAGACCGCACCCTCTTTATTCAAGAGCGCCTTCGATCAACTTTATTTCGTGAAGAGAGCTCGTCCTCAGACGAGAATGAACGGGGTGAATTGGCAGATTTTGGTGCTTTGGGCTGTGTAGATATTATGCCTTTAGATGTTGCTTTAGAAAACCTAAATTTAAAAGAGAGTACTATAGGAAATGAACCTCCACCACCTCCTCTTTGATGACACCCCAATTCACAGACCATGTCCTCTGTGCTGTATTTCCCAATGAATGTGGACAACAACTATCTTGGGTTTGATTGGTGATTGTAATTTCAGGTCTGTCACTCTTGTTTTATTGTGTACATTCAAAAGGAAGAGCGAAAATCTATATGATAATCCTTTCCACTTAACTAATTTTTACCTCTAGCTGGAAAATATAGGTAGCAGTGCAGGGTGATCTCTGCTTCCTGTACCTTGACATGCAAAAGCTTCTGCTAATACTCCACAATCAAACTGAAGAGGAAAATTGAAATATCTAATGAAGCTGCTGTGTGTGATTATGAATATTAATCGATAAAAACTGTTGGGATGGTTTACCTTAAAAAAAAAAAAAAAAAAAAGACTACCTATATACCGGTAACACTCCGAAGCATTTGGGTGATCCAAAGTCTCCTAGGCCTGAATAGATCATTACATGCATAATGCTATTCACCACACGCAGAAATCCCAGCCTCAAACGTGTCATCGTGGAAGGTCCCAGTGTGTCCCAAATGTCTCCAGTAGTCAGGAAGAGAGTGCCTGTAAATGACCTGTGGGATCAAATTGGTAACTGGAGAATGTCAGGAAAGCCCACGTTTCCCCCTTTGGAAAGCGACATGGTTTTGGCCTCCAAGGTGTCTCTAACACACACTGCCCATCTATTCGTCACTCTACAAATATTTATGCGAGGAACAGTGAGATTTGCGTAAAGAAACCACGTGCTTTCGATTTCTTTCTTGGAGCTCATCCCACAGCATTCTGTAGCTAATGTGCCAACCAAATGTGACCTCTAGTTTAGAGGTAAGGTGCACATTTTCCCATCACAAAAGATAGGGTGCAACAGTTTCCAGGAAACCTTGGTCAATGGACTGCTTTAGCTCCAGTATTCCTCACAGTGCTTAGGACTCTCGCGTGTGTACTTTTCCCGTGGAAGTACACTGTGGCCCAAAAGCCATCTTAGCACCATCCGGGGAAACACATCTCTGGGAACCGCCCTTTCTGTTCAGTTTGAAGGGCTAGGAGCAGCTTGCTTAATTCAATGGCTTGCATTCCTCAGCTTTCAAACAACCTCAGGAAGACAGTTCTTGGTAGGCTTTCTTTCAATGTGGGTGTGCCAAAGTGAGGAAACCTGAGCTGCAATGTAAAAACACCGGGTCTCCAATTCATTTTGAGAACTCATGACAGACGTCTCTCTAACTGAAGAGGAAACCAGACATTAGGTCCAGCCAAAAATAATGCAGAGATTTACTTTGAGCGCTGCTCAGCATTTACATCATCCAAAGACACCTAGGCCTACTGAGGGCATTTAGAAGATTCTACAGTTAATTGCTCACAGTACACGTAGCACCCAAAGGTCTCATCGTGCAAGGGCAATCTTTGTTCCAAGTGTCTCTTGTAGCTAGTCAGAAAAGATAAGTAAATGTGCTGTGTGATCTACTTTGTAATTGGGAGGACTAGAAAAGTCAGTATTTTTCCCTTTTTAAAGACAGATAGTGACAACTTCAAGGCTGTCTGACGTTAACCATCTTTTATTCATTTCTGGGGATGCCTCTGTGAATAAAAGCACGTTTTCTCATAAGTAGTGGGGAGGTTTTCACCGCTTGGTCAGAGCTCATGCCACTGCCCACCCTAGATAAAGTGCAAAGTGAACGTGACCCCTAACATCAAGGTAAGCCCCAGTGTTTCCCATAAGCAAAGTTTGGTGTGCAGCAGTCTCCATGAACCCTGAGTCGATCGACTGCTTGAACTCCTCGATGCCTTTTTCTAGGCTTAAGACCGTCATGTATGAATTCATGTGTTTGGGAGACAGTTTTGTCCTGTCAGTTCCTTGGATATCTTCCAAGAGAAATAACACGAGACAGACTGTTGAGATCAGCTATTTCTATGCAGTGGGAAGAGGAATTAATTGCTTTTTGCTTGTATAGCTCGCTTTCTACAGCTTTAAAACAGCCCTGGGGACACAGTTTGACCCATTCTTAAGTTCAACGTTGCTCTCCCTTTTTGAGTGTCACTGAGCTGAAATGAATCAATCCCCGTGGCTAAAGTACCTCCTGGAAACTCCTACTTGTCATCTCTCTTCCATGACGGGAAGGTAGACCTTGGGTGAAGCCAGATAAACGTACCAAAATACCGGTAACACCGCGAGGCATTTGGATGATACAAAGACACCTAGGCCTGCCTAGATCATTACATGGGTAATGCTATTCACCGTATGCAGGACTCTCGGCGTCCAATGTGTCATCATGTAAGGGCCCAGTGTGTCACCAAAGGCTCCAGTAGTCAGGCAGAGAGTGACGGTAAATGTGCTGTGAGGTCAAGTTTGTAATTGGAGAATGTCGGGAATCCCATATATATATATATATATATATATATATAAAACAGTCATAAATGTATATGCACCCAACATAGGACCACTTCAATACATAAGGCAACTGCTAACATCTATAAAAGAGGAAATCGACAGTAACACATAATAGTGGGGGAGTTTAACACCTCACTTACACCAATGGACAGATCATCCAAACAGAAAATTAATAAGGAAACTCGAGCTTTAAATGACACAATAGACCAGATAGATTTAATGGATATTTACAGGACATTCCATTCCAAAACAGCAGATTACACTTTCTTCTCAAGTGCACATGGAACATTCTCTAGGATAGATTACATCACGGGTCACAAATTAAACCTCAGTAAATTTAAGAAAATTGAAATCACATCAATTATCTTTTGGGACCACAATGCTATGAGATTAGAAATCTATTACAGGGGAAAAAACGTAAGAAACACAAAACATATGGAGGCTAAACACTACGTTACTAAATAACCAAGAGATCACTGAAGAAATCAAAGAGGAAATCAAAAAATACCTAGAGACACATGACAAAGAAAACAAGACGATCCTAAACCTATGGGATGCAGCAAAAGCCGTTCTAAGGGAAGTTTATAGCAATAAAAGCCTACCTCAAGAAACAAGAAAAATCACAAATAAACAATCTAACCTTACACCTCAAAGAACTAGAGAAAGAAAAACAAACAAATTGCAAAGTGAGTAGAAGGAAAGAAATCAAAAGGATCAGAGCAGAAATAAAATAAATAGAAACAAAGAAAGCAATAACAAAGATCAATAAAACTAAAAGCTGCTTCTTTGAGAAGATAAACAAAATTCATATACCATTAACCAGACTCATCAAGAAAAACAGAGAGAGGACTCAGATCAATAAAAATAAAAATGAAAACGGAGAAGTTACAACAGACAACGCAGAAATACAAAGCATCCTAAGAGACTACTACAAGCAAATCTATGCAAATAAAATGGACAAACTGGAAGAAATGGACAAATTCTTAGAAAGATATCACCTTCCAAGACTGAACCAGGAAGAAACGGAAAATATGAACAGACAAATCACAAGTAATGAAATTGAAACCGTGATTTAAAAACTTCCAACAAGCAAAAGTCCAGGTCCAGATGGCTTCACAGGTGACTTCTATCAAACATTTAGAGAAGAGCTAACACCCATCCTTCTCAAACTCTTCCAAAAATTTGCAGAGGAAGGAAGGCTCCCAAACTCATTCTATGAGGCCACGATCACCCTGATACCAAAACCAGGCAAAGATACTACAAAAAAAGGAAATTACAGACCAATATCACTCTTGAATATACATGCAAAAATCCTCAACCAAATACTGGCAAACAGAATCCAACAACACATTAATAGAATTATACACCATGTCAAGTGGGATTTATCCCAGGGATGCAAGGATTCTTCAATATACGCAAATCAATCAATGTGATACACCAAATTAGCAAATTGAAGAAGAAACACCATATGATCATCACAATAGATGTAGAAAAAGCTTTTGACTTTTCAACACCCATTTATGATAAAAACTCTCCAGAGAGTGGGCATAGAGGAAACCTACCTCAACATCATAAAGGCCGTATATGAAAAACCCAAAGCAAACATCATTCTCAAAGGTGAAAAACTGAAAGAATTTCCTCTCAGATCAGGAACAAGACAAGGATGTGCACTCTCACCACGATTATTCAACATAGTTTTCGAAGTCCTAGCCACGGCCATCAGAGAAGAAAAAGAAATATACAGAATACAAATTGGGAAAGAAGAAGCAAAACTGTCACTGTTTGCAGACGACATGATACTATACATAGAGAATCCTAAAGATGCCACCAGAAAACTACTAGAGCTAATCAATAAATCTGGTAAAGTTGAAGGATACAAGTTTAATGCATAGAAATCTCTTGCATTCCTATATACTAATGATGAAAAATCTGAAAGAGAAATTAAGGAAACACTCCCATTTACCATTGCAACAACAATAAAAAATTACCTAGGAAGAAACCTACATAGGGAGGCAACTATGCAGAAAACTATAAGACACTGATGAAAGAAATTAAAGACGATACCAACAGATGGAGAGATATACCATATTTTTGGATTGGAAGAATCAATATTGTGAAAATGAGTATACTACCCACAGCAATCTAAAGATTCAATGCAATCCCTATCAAATTACCAATGACATTTTATACAGAAGTAGAACAAAAAAATCTTAAAATTTCTATGGAGACACAAAAGACCCCAAATAGCCAAAGCAGGCTTGTGGGAAAAAAATGGAGTTGGAGGAATCAGACTCCCTGACTTCAGACTATACTACAAAGCTACAGTAATCAAGGCAATATGGTACTGGCAGAAAACCAGAAATAGAGATCAACGGAACAGGATGGAAAGCCCAGAGATAAACAAACGCACCTGTAGTCAACTAATCTATGACAGAGTAGGCAAGGATATACAATAGAGAAAAGACAGTCTCTGCAATAAGTGGTGCTGGGAAAACTGGACAGCTACATGTAAAAGAAGGAAATTAGAACACTCCATAACACCATACCCAAAAATAAACTCAAAATGGATTAGAGACCTAAATGTCAGACTGGGCAATATAAAAGTCTTAGAGGAAAACATAGGAGGAACACTCTTTGACATAAATCACAGCAAGATCTTTTTTGATCCACTGCCTAGAGTAATGGAAATAAAACAAAAATAAACAAATGGGACCGAATGAAACATAAAAGCTTTTGCACAGCAAAGGAAACCATAAACAAGAGGAAAAGACAACCCTCAGAATGGGAGAAAATATTTCAAATGAATCAGAGGACAAAGGATTAATCTCCAAAACATATAAAAAGCTCATGCAGCTCAATAGTAAAAAAAAAAAGAAAACCACCCCAGCAAAAAATGGGCAGAAGAGCTAAATACACATTTTTTGAAAGAAGACATACAGATGGCCAAGAAGCACATGAAAAGCTGCCCAACACCACTAATTGTTAGAGAAAAGCAAATCGAAACTACAATGAGGTATCACCTCACACCACTTACAATGGGCATCATCAGAAAATCTACAAACAACAAATGCTGGAGAGGGTGTGGAGAAAAGGGAACCCTCTTGCACTGTTGGTGGGAATGTAAATTGATAGCGCCACTATGGAGAACAATACGGAGGTTCCTTAAAGACCTAAAAATAGAATTACCATATGACCCAGCAATCCAACTACTGGGCATATACCCAGAGAACCATAATTCAAAAAGACACATGCACCCCAAAGTTCATTGCAGCACTATTTACAATAGCCAGGTCATGGAAGCAACCTAAATGCCCATGAAAAGATTAATGGATCTAGAGACTGTCATACAGAGTGAAGTAAGTCAGAAAGAGAAAAACAAATATCGTATATTAAGGCATATATGTGGAACCTAGAAAAATGGTACAGATGAACCACTTAGCAGGGCAGATATTGAGACAAAGATGTAGGGAACAAATGTACAGACACCAAGTGGGGAAAGCAGTGGTGGGGTGGGAGTGGGGGTGTGATGAATTGGGCAATTAGGGTTGACATGTATACACAGATGTGTATACAATTGATGACTAATAAGAACCTGCTGTATAAAAAAAATATATAAAATAAAATTCAAAAATTAAAAAAAAACCACCCAATCAAAAAATGGGCAGAAGAGCTAAGTAGACATTTCTCGAAAAAAGACATACAAATGGCCAATAAGCACATGAAAAGCTGCTCAACATCACTAATTATTAGAGAAAAGCAAATCAAAACTACAATGAGGTATCACCTCACACCAGTTACAATGGGTATCATCAGAAAATCTACAAACAACAAATGATGGAGAGGGTGTGGAGAAAAGGGAACCCTCTTGCACTGTTGGTTGGAATGTAAATTGATACAGCCACTATGGAGAACAGTATGGAGCTTCCTTAAAAGACTAAAAATAGAATTACCACATGACCCAGCAATACCACTAGTGGGCATATAACCTGAGAATACCATAATTCAAAAAGACACATGCACCCCAGTATTCCTTGCAGCACTACTTACAATAGCCAGGTCATGGAAGCAACCTAAATGCCCATCAACAGACGAATAGTTAAAGAAGATGTGGTACATATGTACAATGGGATATTACTCAGCCTTAAAAAGAACGAAATTGTGTCATTTGTAGACAAGTGGATGGATCTAGAGACTGTCATACAGAGTGAAGTAAGCCAGAAAGAGAAAAACAGTTATGGTATATTAACACATGTATGTGGAACCTAGAAAAATGGTACAGAAGAACGGGTTTGCAGGGCAGAAATAGTGACACAGATGTACAGGAAAAAAGTATGGACAAAAAGAGGGGAAAGTGGCACGAGGGTGGAGGTGGTGTGATGAATTGAGAGACTGACATTGACATATATACACACATATGTATAAATTGGATAACTAATATAATCCTGCTGCATTAAAAAAATTTAAAATTCAAAACTTCAAAAAAAATAATTAAAATTAAAATTAATGTGACTATTTGAAACAAACAAACAAACAAAAAAACAACCTCAGGAAGACGGTTCTAGGCAGGCTCTCTTTCAATGTGGGTCTGCCTAAGTGAGGAAAGTGGAGCTGCACTGCAAAAAACCACCGGGACTCCAATTCATTTGGGGAATTCATGCCAGATGTCTCTCATCTTGAAGCAGCGATTAGACTGTAGGACCATCCCGAAATACACTAGAGATTTACCCTGAGCATTGCTACGCATTTGGAACATCCAATGTCACCTAGGTCTACCGGGGGCATTCAGACGATTATGCAATGCAGCAGACGCAGAACACGCCAAGTCCAAAAGTTGCTGCGTGGAAGGGTGAAGTGTGTCCCAAGGGTCATTTTAGCTACTCTGAAGAGATAGGGAAAAATGTCGTGGAATGATTTTGTAATTGGGAAGACTAGGAAGGGCAGTGGTTTCCTCGTTTGAAAACTAGATAGTGGCGGCCACAAGGCTGCATGATGTTGCCTATCTTTTTTGCACTTCTAGGAATGACTCCGTGACGAAAAATGAGTTTTCTCATAAGAAGCCGGAGATCTCCACTGCTTCCTAGGAGTTCATCCTAAGGCGCACCTTACCTATATTGCGAAGTCAATGTGACCCATAGCCTCAAGATAAACCCCAGTGTTTCCCATCAGCAAAGTTTGGTGTGCAGCTGCCTCCAGGATCCTTGAGTGCATCGAGTGTTTTAAGTCCTCTATGCCTTTTCGGAGATTTAAGACAGTGGCATATGAATTCACTTCCGAGGGAGAACGTGTGTCCTGTGGGTCCCTTGTGCATCTTCCAAGCAACATAACGCGAAACAGACTTTAGGATGAACTCTTTCTACGCAGAGGGAAGGGCAATTAATTACTTTCTTGCTTGCATAGCTACCTTTCTACAGCTTAAACCAGTCCCGGGGACAGGGTTCTAGCCAGTCTTGTGTTGAACGTGGCTCTCCATTTGTGAGGACCTCTAAACTCCACTGAAACAATCCCTGTGACTAAAGTACATCCTGGGAACTCATACCAGTCATCACTGTAGCATGGCGGGAAGGTCGACTCTAGGCCCAGCCTGAAAAACAGTACAGAGGTGGTAGTGAGGGGGCGGCCGCCAGGCCGAGGGCGGTTTCGGGCGGTCTCCGGCACCCGGCGCCCGACCGCTGCCTGCTTGTGGGTGCGCGCAGATGACGTGCCCCGAGTCGCTGCGGCCGCGCCGCTCCCACAGTTCCCTCCCGCCCAGGGCACCAGGCGTCTGGGCCCGACGCGGCCAGCGAGAGGCGGGGCTGCAGAGCAGGCGGGGGAATGAGGTGGAGGAGGAGGACGAAGAGGAGGAGAAGGCGGAAGTTGGAGCCCGGGGAGAGTGGCGGTTGGTGGGCCGGGTGTAGGGAGGAGCGGGATTTACGGAGCGCGGCGCCACAACCTGGAACCGGCGGGCCCGAGAGTGACCGAGTCAAGGCATGTGCCAGCGGAACCGCGGCGTCGGACCGCCTCCTGGAGGAGCTCGGCCCCGTCCAGGCCCGGCCTCATTCCCAGCCCGCGCTTCCTCCTGCCGCGGCCGCCGCGCTGCCGCCGGCGCCGTAGCGCTCTGCTGCCCACCCCGTCCCCGCGGCCGAGCCCTGGATTCCAGTGGAAGAAGGCCATCCCACGAGTGCAGGACCAGGACCCCGCGGGGGACACTGCAGCCTGCGCTCGGTAGGGCCCCCGCCGCCACCTTCTGAAATAGGATGTCCCGACGTGACGGTGTCAGCTGTGATGCATGTTTCAAGGGAAATTTTCAAGGTCACAGCTATAAGTGTTTAATATGCAATGGTTACGATTTTTGTGCATCTTGTTATGAAAGTGGTGCAACAAGAACAAGGCATACAACTGACCATCCAATGCACTGCATGTTAACAAGGGTAGATGTTGATTTGTACTATGGTTCCTAAGCTTTCTCTGTAGAGCAGCCACAGGCTTTTACTTGTCCCTATTGTGGAAAAATTGGCTATACGGAGACATCTCTTCAAGAACATGCAGAAACATCAACAGAAGTGATGTATACAGTATTTGCAGCATTACCTGGAGGCAGTCCTAATCATGTCACGGATGACCCTGCAGCTCGTCTTACTCTTGAACACAGAGCCCCTAGAGATTTAGATGAATCGAGTGGTGTTCGACATATACATAGAATGAATGCTTCACCTTGGCTGGGGATTGGGAGGTCCTGGTGTACGTAGATCAAACATTCATTCCACTAGCAGTTCTACTGGCAGGCTTTCTTCTTCTCGGACTTCATATTCTCCAAGCAATAGGGAAGCCATTGATCCTATAGGTGAGCTTTGATCCCAGTTATCAGGAGTGAGACGTTCCGCAGGGGGACAGCTTAATTCCTCTGGCCCTTCCGCTTCGCAGTTACAACAACTGCAGATACAGCTGCAGCTAGAATGGCAGCACGCCCGGGCAGCACGGCCACAACTGGACACTGCACGCAACGCAACCCGGCATACTAACACAAGGAGTGTCACCACTACAATCACACATTCCACAGAAACAAACAACACAACTAACACAGAAAGCAGTCAGCAAACTATCCAGAATTCCCAGTTTCTTCTAAAAAGGTTGAACGATCCTAAATTGTCTGAAACAGTGCACCAGTCCGTAGAAAGTGAGTGCACAGACCGCACCCTCTTTATTCAAGAGCGCCTTCGATCAACTTTATTTCGTGAAGAGAGCTCGTCCTCAGACGAGAATGAACGGGGTGAATTGGCAGATTTTGGTGCTTTGGGCTGTGTAGATATTATGCCTTTAGATGTTGCTTTAGAAAACCTAAATTTAAAAGAGAGTACTATAGGAAATGAACCTCCACCACCTCCTCTTTGATGACACCCCAATTCACAGACCATGTCCTCTGTGCTGTATTTCCCAATGAATGTGGACAACAACTATCTTGGGTTTGATTGGTGATTGTAATTTCAGGTCTGTCACTCTTGTTTTATTGTGTACATTCAAAAGGAAGAGCGAAAATCTATATGATAATCCTTTCCACTTAACTAATTTTTACCTCTAGCTGGAAAATATAGGTAGCAGTGCAGGGTGATCTCTGCTTCCTGTACCTTGACATGCAAAAGCTTCTGCTAATACTCCACAATCAAACTGAAGAGGAAAATTGAAATATCTAATGAAGCTGCTGTGTGTGATTATGAATATTAATCGATAAAATCTGTTGGGCTGGTTTACCTTAAAAAAAAAAAAAAAAAGACTACCTATATACCGGTAACACTCCGAGGCATTTGGGTGATCCAAAGTCTCCTAGGCCTGAATAGGTCATTACATGCATAATGCTATTCACCACACGCAGAAATCCCAGCCTCAAACGTGTCATCGTGGAAGGTCCCAGTGTGTCCCAAATGTCTCCAGTAGTCAGGAAGAGAGTGCCTGTAAATGACCTGTGGGATCAAATTGGTAACTGGAGAATGTCAGGAAAGCCCACGTTTCCCCCTTTGGAAAGCGACATGGTTTTGGCCTCCAAGGTGTCTCTAACACACACTGCCCATCTATTCGTCACTCTACAAATATTTATGCGAGGAACAGTGAGATTTGCGTAAAGAAACCACGTGCTTTCGATTTCTTTCTTGGAGCTCATCCCACAGCATTCTGTAGCTAATGTGCCAACCAAATGTGACCTCTAGTTTAGAGGTAAGGTGCACATTTTCCCATCACAAAAGATAGGGTGCAACAGTTTCCAGGAAACCTTAGTCAATGGACTGCTTTAGCTCCAGTATTCCTCACAGTGCTTAGGACTCTCGCGTGTGTACTTTTCCCGTGGAAGTACACTGTGGCCCAAAAGCCATCTTAGCACCATCCGGGGAAACACATCTCTGGGAACCGCCCTTTCTGTTCAGTTTGAAGGGCTAGGAGCAGCTTGCTTAATTCAATGGCTTGCATTCCTCAGCTTTCAAACAACCTCAGGAAGACAGTTCTTGGTAGGCTTTCTTTCAATGTGGGTGTGCCAAAGTGAGGAAACCTGAGCTGCAATGTAAAAACACCGGGTCTCCAATTCATTTTGAGAACTCATGACAGACGTCTCTCTAACTGAAGAGGAAACCAGACATTAGGTCCAGCCAAAAATAATGCAGAGATTTACTTTGAGCGCTGCTCAGCATTTACATCATCCAAAGACACCTAGGCCTACTGAGGGCATTTAGAAGATTCTACAGTTAATTGCTCACAGTACACGTAGCATCCAAAGGTCTCATCGTGCAAGGGCAATCTTTGTTCCAAGTGTCTCTTGTAGCTAGTCAGAAAAGATAAGTAAATGTGCTGTGTGATCTACTTTGTAATTGGGAGGACTAGAAAAGTCAGTATTTTTCCCTTTTTAAAGACAGATAGTGACAACTTCAAGGCTGTCTGACGTTAACCATCTTTTATTCATTTCTGGGGATGCCTCTGTGAATAAAAGCACGTTTTCTCATAAGTAGTGGGGAGGTTTTCACCGCTTGGTCAGAGCTCATGCCACTGCCCACCCTAGATAAAGTGCAAAGTGAACGTGACCCCTAACATCAAGGTAAGCCCCAGTGTTTCCCATAAGCAAAGTTTGGTGTGCAGCAGTCTCCATGAACCCTGAGTCGATCGACTGCTTGAACTCCTCGATGCCTTTTTCTAGGCTTAAGACCGTCATGTATGAATTCATGTGTTTGGGAGACAGTTTTGTCCTGTCAGTTCCTTGGATATCTTCCAAGAGAAATAACACGAGACAGACTGTTGAGATCAGCTATTTCTATGCAGTGGGAAGAGGAATTAATTGCTTTTTGCTTGTATAGCTCGCTTTCTACAGCTTTAAAACAGCCCTGGGGACACAGTTTGACCCATTCTTAAGTTCAACGTTGCTCTCCCTTTTTGAGTGTCACTGAGCTGAAATGAATCAATCCCCGTGGCTAAAGTACCTCCTGGAAACTCCTACTTGTCATCTCTCTTCCATGACGGGAAGGTAGACCTTGGGTGAAGCCAGATAAACGTACCAAAATACCGGTAACACCGCGAGGCATTTGGATGATACAAAGACACCTAGGCCTGCCTAGATCATTACATGGGTAATGCTATTCACCGTATGCAGGACTCTCGGCGTCCAATGTGTCATCATGTAAGGGCCCAGTGTGTCACCAAAGGCTCCAGTAGTCAGGCAGAGAGTGACGGTAAATGTGCTGTGAGGTCAAGTTTGTAATTGGAGAATGTCGGGAATCCCATATATATATATATATATATATATATATATAAAACAGTCATAAATGTATATGCACCCAACATAGGACCACTTCAATACATAAGGCAACTGCTAACATCTATAAAAGAGGAAATCGACAGTAACACATAATAGTGGGGGAGTTTAACACCTCACTTACACCAATGGACAGATCATCCAAACAGAAAATTAATAAGGAAACTCGAGCTTTAAATGACACAATAGACCAGATAGATTTAATGGATATTTACAGGACATTCCATTCCAAAACAGCAGATTACACTTTCTTCTCAAGTGCACATGGAACATTCTCTAGGATAGATTACATCACGGGTCACAAATTAAACCTCAGTAAATTTAAGAAAATTGAAATCACAT
The DNA here is from genome assembly GCF_028564815.1 of Eubalaena glacialis. NCBI lineage: Eukaryota > Metazoa > Chordata > Mammalia > Artiodactyla > Balaenidae > Eubalaena > Eubalaena glacialis. The sequence goes on along the minus strand of NC_083726.1, from coordinate 87,679,496 downwards.
CAATTATCTTTTGGGACCACAATGCTATGAGATTAGAAATCTATTACAGGGGAAAAAACGTAAGAAACACAAAACATATGGAGGCTAAACACTACGTTACTAAATAACCAAGAGATCACTGAAGAAATCAAAGAGGAAATCAAAAAATACCTAGAGACACATGACAAAGAAAACAAGACGATCCTAAACCTATGGGATGCAGCAAAAGCCGTTCTAAGGGAAGTTTATAGCAATAAAAGCCTACCTCAAGAAACAAGAAAAATCACAAATAAACAATCTAACCTTACACCTCAAAGAACTAGAGAAAGAAAAACAAACAAATTGCAAAGTGAGTAGAAGGAAAGAAATCAAAAGGATCAGAGCAGAAATAAAATAAATAGAAACAAAGAAAGCAATAACAAAGATCAATAAAACTAAAAGCTGCTTCTTTGAGAAGATAAACAAAATTCATATACCATTAACCAGACTCATCAAGAAAAACAGAGAGAGGACTCAGATCAATAAAAATAAAAATGAAAACGGAGAAGTTACAACAGACAACGCAGAAATACAAAGCATCCTAAGAGACTACTACAAGCAAATCTATGCAAATAAAATGGACAAACTGGAAGAAATGGACAAATTCTTAGAAAGATATCACCTTCCAAGACTGAACCAGGAAGAAACGGAAAATATGAACAGACAAATCACAAGTAATGAAATTGAAACCGTGATTTAAAAACTTCCAACAAGCAAAAGTCCAGGTCCAGATGGCTTCACAGGTGACTTCTATCAAACATTTAGAGAAGAGCTAACACCCATCCTTCTCAAACTCTTCCAAAAAATTGCGGAGGAAGGAAGGCTCCCAAACTCATTCTATGAGGCCACCATCACCCTGATACCAAAACCAGGCAAAGATACTACAAAAAAATGAAATTACAGACCAATATCACTCTTGAATATACATGCAAAAATCCTCAACCAAATACTGGCAAACAGAATCCAACAACACATTAATAGAATTATACACCATGTGAAGTGGGATTTATCCCAGGGATGCAAGGATTCTTCAATATACGCAAATCAATCAATGTGATACACCAAATTAGCAAATTGAAGAAGAAACACCATATGATCATCACAATAGATGTAGAAAAAGCTTTTGACTTTTCAACACCCATTTATGATAAAAACTCTCCAGAGAGTGGGCATAGAGGAAACCTACCTCAACATCATAAAGGCCGTATATGAAAAACCCAAAGCAAACATCATTCTCAAAGGTGAAAAACTGAAAGAATTTCCTCTCAGATCAGGAACAAGACAAGGATGTGCACTCTCACCACGATTATTCAACATAGTTTTCGAAGTCCTAGCCACGGCCATCAGAGAAGAAAAAGAAATATACGGAATACAAATTGGGAAAGAAGAAGCAAAACTGTCACTGTTTGCAGACGACATGATACTATACATAGAGAATCCTAAAGATGCCACCAGAAAACTACTAGAGCTAATCAATAAATCTGGTAAAGTTGAAGGATACAAGTTTAATGCATAGAAATCTCTTGCATTCCTATATACTAATGATGAAAAATCTGAAAGAGAAATTAAGGAAACACTCCCATTTACCATTGCAACAACAACAAAAAATTACCTAGGAAGAAACCTACATAGGGAGGCAACTATGCCGAAAACTATAAGACACTGATGAAAGAAATTAAAGACGATACCAACAGATGGAGAGATATACCATATTTTTGGATTGGAAGAATCAATATTGTGAAAATGAGTATACTACCCACAGCAATCTAAAGATTCAATGCAATCCCTATCAAATTACCAATGACATTTTATACAGAAGTAGAACAAAAAAATCTTAAAATTTCTATGGAGACACAAAAGACCCCAAATAGCCAAAGCAGGCTTGTGGGAAAAAAATGGAGTTGGAGGAATCAGACTCCCTGACTTCAGACTATACTACAAAGCTACAGTAATCAAGGCAATATGGTACTGGCAGAAAACCAGAAATAGAGATCAACGGAACAGGATGGAAAGCCCAGAGATAAACAAACGCACCTGTAGTCAACTAATCTATGACAGAGTAGGCAAGGATATACAATAGAGAAAAGACAGTCTCTGCAATAAGTGGTGCTGGGAAAACTGGACAGCTACCTGTAAAAGAAGGAAATTAGAACACTCCATAACACCATACCCAAAAATAAACTCAAAATGGATTAGAGACCTAAATGTCAGACTGGGCAATATAAAAGTCTTAGAGGAAAACATAGGAGGAACACTCTTTGACATAAATCACAGCAAGATCTTTTTTGATCCACTGCCTAGAGTAATGGAAATAAAACAAAAATAAACAAATGGGACCGAATGAAACATAAAAGCTTTTGCACAGCAAAGGAAACCATAAACAAGAGGAAAAGACAACCCTCAGAATGGGAGAAAATATTTCAAATGAATCAGAGGACAAAGGATTAATCTCCAAAACATATAAAAAGCTCATGCAGCTCAATAGTAAAAAAAAAAAGAAAACCACCCCAGCAAAAAATGGGCAGAAGAGCTAAATACACATTTTTTGAAAGAAGACATACAGATGGCCAAGAAGCACATGAAAAGCTGCCCAACACCACTAATTGTTAGAGAAAAGCAAATCGAAACTACAATGAGGTATCACCTCACACCACTTACAATGGGCATCATCAGAAAATCTACAAACAACAAATGCTGGAGAGGGTGTGGAGAAAAGGGAACCCTCTTGCACTGTTGGTGGGAATGTAAATTGATACCGCCACTATGGAGAACAATACGGAGGTTCCTTAAAGACCTAAAAATAGAATTACCATATGACCCAGCAATCCAACTACTGGGCATATACCCAGAGAACCATAATTCAAAAAGACACATGCACCCCAAAGTTCATTGCAGCACTATTTACAATAGCCAGGTCATGGAAGCAACCTAAATGCCCATGAAAAGATTAATGGATCTAGAGACTGTCATACAGAGTGAAGTAAGTCAGAAAGAGAAAAACAAATATCGTATATTAAGGCATATATGTGGAACCTAGAAAAATGATACAGATGAACCACTTAGCAGGGCAGATATTGAGACAAAGATGTAGGGAACAAATGTACAGACACCAAGTGGGGAAAGCAGTGGTGGGGTGGGAGTGGGGGTGTGATGAATTGGGCAATTAGGGTTGACATGTATACACAGATGTGTATACAATTGATGACTAATAAGAACCTGCTGTATAAAAAAAATATATAAAATAAAATTCAAAAATTAAAAAAAAACCACCCAATCAAAACATGGGCAGAAGAGCTAAGTAGACATTTCTCAAAAAAAGACATACAAATGGCCAATAAGCACATGAAAAGCTGCTCAACATCACTAATTATTAGAGAAAAGCAAATCAAAACTACAATGTGGTATCACCTCACACCAGTTACAATGGGTATCATCAGAAAATCTACAAACAACAAATGATGGAGAGGGTGTGGAGAAAAGGGAACCCTCTTGCACTGTTGGTTGGAATGTAAATTGATACAGCCACTATGGAGAACAGTATGGAGCTTCCTTAAAAGACTAAAAATAGAATTACCACATGACCCAGCAATACCACTAGTGGGCATATAACCTGAGAATACCATAATTCAAAAAGACACATGCACCCCAGTATTCCTTGCAGCACTACTTACAATAGCCAGGTCATGGAAGCAACCTAAATGCCCATCAACAGACGAATAGTTAAAGAAGATGTGGTACATATGTACAATGGGATATTACTCAGCCTTAAAAAGAACGAAATTGTGTCATTTGTAGACAAGTGGATGGATCTAGAGACTGTCATACAGAGTGAAGTAAGCCAGAAAGAGAAAAACAGTTATGGTATATTAACACATGTATGTGGAACCTAGAAAAATGGTACAGAAGAACGGGTTTGCAGGGCAGAAATAGTGACACAGATGTACAGGAAAAAAGTATGGACAAAAAGAGGGGAAAGTGGCACGAGGGTGGAGGTGGTGTGATGAATTGAGAGACTGACATTGACATATATACACACATATGTATAAATTGGATAACTAATATAATCCTGCTGCATTAAAAAAATTTAAAATTCAAAACTTCAAAAAAAATAATTAAAATTAAAATTAATGTGACTATTTGAAACAAACAAACAAACAAAAAAACAACCTCAGGAAGACGGTTCTAGGCAGGCTCTCTTTCAATGTGGGTCTGCCTAAGTGAGGAAAGTGGAGCTGCACTGCAAAACACCACCGGGACTCCAATTCATTTGGGGAATTCATGCCAGATGTCTCTCATCTTGAAGCAGCGATTAGACTGTAGGACCATCCCGAAATACACTAGAGATTTACCCTGAGCATTGCTACGCATTTGGAACATCCAATGTCACCTAGGTCTACCGGGGGCATTCAGACGATTATGCAATGCAGCAGACGCAGAACACGCCAAGTCCAAAAGTTGCTGCGTGGAAGGGTGAAGTGTGTCCCAAGGGTCATTTTAGCTACTCTGAAGAGATAGGGAAAAATGTCGTGGAATGATTTTGTAATTGGGAAGACTAGGAAGGGCAGTGGTTTCCTCGTTTGAAAACTAGATAGTGGCGGCCACAAGGCTGCATGATGTTGCCTATCTTTTTTGCACTTCTAGGAATGACTCCGTGACGAAAAATGAGTTTTCTCATAAGAAGCCGGAGATCTCCACTGCTTCCTAGGAGTTCATCCTAAGGCGCACCTTACCTATATTGCGAAGTCAATGTGACCCATAGCCTCAAGATAAACCCCAGTGTTTCCCATCAGCAAAGTTTGGTGTGCAGCTGCCTCCAGGATCCTTGAGTGCATCGAGTGTTTTAAGTCCTCTATGCCTTTTCGGAGATTTAAGACAGTGGCATATGAATTCACTTCCGAGGGAGAACGTGTGTCCTGTGGGTCCCTTGTGCATCTTCCAAGCAACATAACGCGAAACAGACTTTAGGATGAACTCTTTCTACGCAGAGGGAAGGGCAATTAATTACTTTCTTGCTTGCATAGCTACCTTTCTACAGCTTAAACCAGTCCCGGGGACAGGGTTCTAGCCAGTCTTGTGTTGAACGTGGCTCTCCATTTGTGAGGACCTCTAAACTCCACTGAAACAATCCCTGTGACTAAAGTACATCCTGGGAACTCATACCAGTCATCACTGTAGCATGGCGGGAAGGTCGACTCTAGGCCCAGCCTGAAAAACAGTACAGAGGTGGTAGTGAGGGGGCGGCCGCCAGGCCGAGGGCGGTTTCGGGCGGTCTCCGGCACCCGGCGCCCGACCGCTGCCTGCTTGTGGGTGCGCGCAGATGACGTGCCCCGAGTCGCTGCGGCCGCGCCGCTCCCACAGTTCCCTCCCGCCCAGGGCACCAGGCGTCTGGGCCCGACGCGGCCAGCGAGAGGCGGGGCTGCAGAGCAGGCGGGGGAATGAGGTGGAGGAGGAGGACGAAGAGGAGGAGAAGGCGGAAGTTGGAGCCCGGGGAGAGTGGCGGTTGGTGGGCCGGGTGTAGGGAGGAGCGGGATTTACGGAGCGCGGCGCCACAACCTGGAACCGGCGGGCCCGAGAGTGACCGAGTCAAGGCATGTGCCAGCGGAACCGCGGCGTCGGACCGCCTCCTGGAGGAGCTCGGCCCCGTCCAGGCCCGGCCTCATTCCCAGCCCGCACTTCCTCCTGCCGCGGCCGCCGCGCTGCCGCCGGCGCCGTAGCGCTCTGCTGCCCACCCCGTCCCCGCGGCCGAGCCCTGGATTCCAGTGGAAGAAAGCCATCCCACGAGTGCAGGACCAGGACCCCGCGGGGGACACTGCAGCCTGCGCTCGGTAGGGCCCCCGCCGCCACCTTCTGAAATAGGATGTCCCGACGTGACGGTGTCAGCTGTGATGCATGTTTCAAGGGAAATTTTCAAGGTCACAGCTATAAGTGTTTAATATGCAACGGTTACGATTTTTGTGCATCTTGTTATGAAAGTGGTGCAACAAGAACAAGGCATACAACTGACCATCCAATGCACTGCATGTTAACAAGGGTAGATGTTGATTTGTACTATGGTTCCTAAGCTTTCTCTGTAGAGCAGCCACAGGCTTTTACTTGTCCCTATTGTGGAAAAATTGGCTATACGGAGACATCTCTTCAAGAACATGCAGAAACATCAACAGAAGTGATGTATACAGTATTTGCAGCATTACCTGGAGGCAGTCCTAATCATGTCACGGATGACCCTGCAGCTCGTCTTACTCTTGAACACAGAGCCCCTAGAGATTTAGATGAATCGAGTGGTGTTCGACATATACATAGAATGAATGCTTCACCTTGGCTGGGGATTGGGAGGTCCTGGTGTACGTAGATCAAACATTCATTCCACTAGCAGTTCTACTGGCAGGCTTTCTTCTTCTCGGACTTCATATTCTCCAAGCAATAGGGAAGCCATTGATCCTATAGGTGAGCTTTGATCCCAGTTATCAGGAGTGAGACGTTCCGCAGGGGGACAGCTTAATTCCTCTGGCCCTTCCGCTTCGCAGTTACAACAACTGCAGATACAGCTGCAGCTAGAATGGCAGCACGCCCGGGCAGCACGGCCACAACTGGACACTGCACGCAATGCAAACCGGCATACTAACACAAGGAGTGTCACCACTACAATCACACATTCCACAGAAACAAACAACACAACTAACACAGAAAGCAGTCAGCAAACTATCCAGAATTCCCAGTTTCTTCTAAAAAGGTTGAACGATCCTAAATTGTCTGAAACAGTGCACCAGTCCGTAGAAAGTGAGTGCACAGACCGCACCCTCTTTATTCAAGAGCGCCTTCGATCAACTTTATTTCGTGAAGAGAGCTCGTCCTCAGACGAGAATGAACGGGGTGAATTGGCAGATTTTGGTGCTTTGGGCTGTGTAGATATTATGCCTTTAGATGTTGCTTTAGAAAAACCTAAATTTAAAAGAGAGTACTATAGGAAATGAACCTCCACCACCTCCTCTTTGATGACACCCCAATTCACAGACCATGTCCTCTGTGCTGTATTTCCCAATGAATGTGGACAACAACTATCTTGGGTTTGATTGGTGATTGTAATTTCAGGTCTGTCACTCTTGTTTTATTGTGTACATTCAAAAGGAAGAGCGAAAATCTATATGATAATCCTTTCCACTTAACTAATTTTTACCTCTAGCTGGAAAATATAGGTAGCAGTGCAGGGTGATCTCTGCTTCCTGTACCTTGACATGCAAAAGCTTCTGCTAATACTCCACAATCAAACTGAAGAGGAAAATTGAAATATCTAATGAAGCTGCTGTGTGTGATTATGAATATTAATCGATAAAAACTGTTGGGATTGTTTACCTTAAAAAAAAAAAAAAAAAAGTCTACCTATATACCGGTAACACTCCGAGGCATTTGGGTGATCCAAAGTCTCCTAGGCCTGAATAGGTCATTACATGCATAATGCTATTCACCACACGCAGAAATCCCAGCCTCAAACGTGTCATCGTGGAAGGTCCCAGTGTGTCCCAAATGTCTCCAGTAGTCAGGAAGAGAGTGCCTGTAAATGACCTGTGGGATCAAATTGGTAACTGGAGAATGTCAGGAAAGCCCACGTTTCCCCCTTTGGAAAGCGACATGGTTTTGGCCTCCAAGGTGTCTCTAACACACACTGCCCATCTATTCGTCACTCTACAAATATTTATGCGAGGAACAGTGAGATTTGCGTAAAGAAACCACGTGCTTTCGATTTCTTTCTTGGAGCTCATCCCACAGCATTCTGTAGCTAATGTGCCAACCAAATGTGACCTCTAGTTTAGAGGTAAGGTGCACATTTTCCCATCACAAAAGATAGGGTGCAACAGTTTCCAGGAAACCTTAGTCAATGGACTGCTTTAGCTCCAGTATTCCTCACAGTGCTTAGGACTCTCGCGTGTGTACTTTTCCCGTGGAAGTACACTGTGGCCCAAAAGCCATCTTAGCACCATCCGGGGAAACACATCTCTGGGAACCGCCCTTTCTGTTCAGTTTGAAGGGCTAGGAGCAGCTTGCTTAATTCAATGGCTTGCATTCCTCAGCTTTCAAACAACCTCAGGAAGACAGTTCTTGGTAGGCTTTCTTTCAATGTGGGTGTGCCAAAGTGAGGAAACCTGAGCTGCAATGTAAAAACACCGGGTCTCCAATTCATTTTGAGAACTCATGACAGACGTCTCTCTAACTGAAGAGGAAACCAGACATTAGGTCCAGCCAAAAATAATGCAGAGATTTACTTTGAGCGCTGCTCAGCATTTACATCATCCAAAGACACCTAGGCCTACTGAGGGCATTTAGAAGATTCTACAGTTAATTGCTCACAGTACACGTAGCATCCAAAGGTCTCATCGTGCAAGGGCAATCTTTGTTCCAAGTGTCTCTTGTAGCTAGTCAGAAAAGATAAGTAAATGTGCTGTGTGATCTACTTTGTAATTGGGAGGACTAGAAAAGTCAGTATTTTTCCCTTTTTAAAGACAGATAGTGACAACTTCAAGGCTGTCTGACGTTAACCATCTTTTATTCATTTCTGGGGATGCCTCTGTGAATAAAAGCACGTTTTCTCATAAGTAGTGGGGAGGTTTTCACCGCTTGGTCAGAGCTCATGCCACTGCCCACCCTAGATAAAGTGCAAAGTGAACGTGACCCCTAACATCAAGGTAAGCCCCAGTGTTTCCCATAAGCAAAGTTTGGTGTGCAGCAGTCTCCATGAACCCTGAGTCGATCGACTGCTTGAACTCCTCGATGCCTTTTTCTAGGCTTAAGACCGTCATGTATGAATTCATGTGTTTGGGAGACAGTTTTGTCCTGTCAGTTCCTTGGATATCTTCCAAGAGAAATAACACGAGACAGACTGTTGAGATCAGCTATTTCTATGCAGTGGGAAGAGGAATTAATTGCTTTTTGCTTGTATAGCTCGCTTTCTACAGCTTTAAAACAGCCCTGGGGACACAGTTTGACCCATTCTTAAGTTCAACGTTGCTCTCCCTTTTTGAGTGTCACTGAGCTGAAATGAATCAATCCCCGTGGCTAAAGTACCTCCTGGAAACTCCTACTTGTCATCTCTCTTCCATGACGGGAAGGTAGACCTTGGGTGAAGCCAGATAAACGTACCAAAATACCGGTAACACCGCGAGGCATTTGGATGATACAAAGACACCTAGGCCTGCCTAGATCATTACATGGGTAATGCTATTCACCGTATGCAGGACTCTCGGCGTCCAATGTGTCATCATGTAAGGGCCCAGTGTGTCACCAAAGGCTCCAGTAGTCAGGCAGAGAGTGACGGTAAATGTGCTGTGAGGTCAAGTTTGTAATTGGAGAATGTCGGGAATCCCATATATATATATATATATATATATATATAAAACAGTCATAAATGTATATGCACCCAACATAGGACCACTTCAATACATAAGGCAACTGCTAACATCTATAAAAGAGGAAATCGACAGTAACACATAATAGTGGGGGAGTTTAACACCTCACTTACACCAATGGACAGATCATCCAAACAGAAAATTAATAAGGAAACTCGAGCTTTAAATGACACAATAGACCAGATAGATTTAATGGATATTTACAGGACATTCCATTCCAAAACAGCAGATTACACTTTCTTCTCAAGTGCACATGGAACATTCTCTAGGATAGATTACATCACGGGTCACAAATTAAACCTCAGTAAATTTAAGAAAATTGAAATCACATCAATTATCTTTTGGGACCACAATGCTATGAGATTAGAAATCTATTACAGGGGAAAAAACGTAAGAAACACAAAACATATGGAGGCTAAACACTACGTTACTAAATAACCAAGAGATCACTGAAGAAATCAAAGAGGAAATCAAAAAATACCTAGAGACACATGACAAAGAAAACAAGACGATCCTAAACCTATGGGATGCAGCAAAAGCCGTTCTAAGGGAAGTTTATAGCAATAAAAGCCTACCTCAAGAAACAAGAAAAATCACAAATAAACAATCTAACCTTACACCTCAAAGAACTAGAGAAAGAAAAACAAACAAATTGCAAAGTGAGTAGAAGGAAAGAAATCAAAAGGATCAGAGCAGAAATAAAATAAATAGAAACAAAGAAAGCAATAACAAAGATCAATAAAACTAAAAGCTGCTTCTTTGAGAAGATAAACAAAATTCATATACCATTAACCAGACTCATCAAGAAAAACAGAGAGAGGACTCAGATCAATAAAAATAAAAATGAAAACGGAGAAGTTACAACAGACAACGCAGAAATACAAAGCATCCTAAGAGACTACTACAAGCAAATCTATGCAAATAAAATGGACAAACTGGAAGAAATGGACAAATTCTTAGAAAGATATCACCTTCCAAGACTGAACCAGGAAGAAACGGAAAATATGAACAGACAAATCACAAGTAATGAAATTGAAACCGTGATTTAAAAACTTCCAACAAGCAAAAGTCCAGGTCCAGATGGCTTCACAGGTGACTTCTATCAAACATTTAGAGAAGAGCTAACACCCATCCTTCTCAAACTCTTCCAAAAAATTGCGGAGGAAGGAAGGCTCCCAAACTCATTCTATGAGGCCACCATCACCCTGATACCAAAACCAGGCAAAGATACTACAAAAAAAGGAAATTACAGACCAATATCACTCTTGAATATACATGCAAAAATCCTCAACCAAATACTGGCAAACAGAATCCAACAACACATTAATAGAATTATACACCATGTGAAGTGGGATTTATCCCAGGGATGCAAGGATTCTTCAATATACGCAAATCAATCAATGTGATACACCAAATTAGCAAATTGAAGAAGAAACACCATATGATCATCACAATAGATGTAGAAAAAGCTTTTGACTTTTCAACACCCATTTATGATAAAAACTCTCCAGAGAGTGGGCATAGAGGAAACCTACCTCAACATCATAAAGGCCGTATATGAAAAACCCAAAGCAAACATCATTCTCAAAGGTGAAAAACTGAAAGAATTTCCTCTCAGATCAGGAACAAGACAAGGATGTGCACTCTCACCACGATTATTCAACATAGTTTTCGAAGTCCTAGCCACGGCCATCAGAGAAGAAAAAGAAATATACGGAATACAAATTGGGAAAGAAGAAGCAAAACTGTCACTGTTTGCAGACGACATGATACTATACATAGAGAATCCTAAAGATGCCACCAGAAAACTACTAGAGCTAATCAATAAATCTGGTAAAGTTGAAGGATACAAGTTTAATGCATAGAAATCTCTTGCATTCCTATATACTAATGATGAAAAATCTGAAAGAGAAATTAAGGAAACACTCCCATTTACCATTGCAACAACAACAAAAAATTACCTAGGAAGAAACCTACATAGGGAGGCAACTATGCCGAAAACTATAAGACACTGATGAAAGAAATTAAAGACGATACCAACAGATGGAGAGATATACCATATTTTTGGATTGGAAGAATCAATATTGTGAAAATGAGTATACTACCCACAGCAATCTAAAGATTCAATGCAATCCCTATCAAATTACCAATGACATTTTATACAGAAGTAGAACAAAAAAATCTTAAAATTTCTATGGAGACACAAAAGACCCCAAATAGCCAAAGCAGGCTTGTGGGAAAAAAATGGAGTTGGAGGAATCAGACTCCCTGACTTCAGACTATACTACAAAGCTACAGTAATCAAGGCAATATGGTACTGGCAGAAAACCAGAAATAGAGATCAACGGAACAGGATGGAAAGCCCAGAGATAAACAAACGCACCTGTAGTCAACTAATCTATGACAGAGTAGGCAAGGATATACAATAGAGAAAAGACAGTCTCTGCAATAAGTGGTGCTGGGAAAACTGGACAGCTACCTGTAAAAGAAGGAAATTAGAACACTCCATAACACCATACCCAAAAATAAACTCAAAATGGATTAGAGACCTAAATGTCAGACTGGGCAATATAAAAGTCTTAGAGGAAAACATAGGAGGAACACTCTTTGACATAAATCACAGCAAGATCTTTTTTGATCCACTGCCTAGAGTAATGGAAATAAAACAAAAATAAACAAATGGGACCGAATGAAACATAAAAGCTTTTGCACAGCAAAGCAAACCATAAACAAGAGGAAAAGACAACCCTCAGAATGGGAGAAAATATTTCAAATGAATCAGAGGACAAAGGATTAATCTCCAAAACATATAAAAAGCTCATGCAGCTCAATAGTAAAAAAAAAAAGAAAACCACCCCAGCAAAAAATGGGCAGAAGAGCTAAATACACATTTTTTGAAAGAAGACATACAGATGGCCAAGAAGCACATGAAAAGCTGCCCAACACCACTAATTGTTAGAGAAAAGCAAATCGAAACTACAATGAGGTATCACCTCACACCACTTACAATGGGCATCATCAGAAAATCTACAAACAACAAATGCTGGAGAGGGTGTGGAGAAAAGGGAACCCTCTTGCACTGTTGGTGGGAATGTAAATTGATACCGCCACTATGGAGAACAATACGGAGGTTCCTTAAACACCTAAAAATAGAATTACCATATGACCCAGCAATCCAACTACTGGGCATATACCCAGAGAACCATAATTCAAAAAGACACATGCACCCCAAAGTTCATTGCAGCACTATTTACAATAGCCAGGTCATGGAAGCAACCTAAATGCCCATGAAAAGATTAATGGATCTAGAGACTGTCATACAGAGTGAAGTAAGTCAGAAAGAGAAAAACAAATATCGTATATTAAGGCATATATGTGGAACCTAGAAAAATGGTACAGATGAACCACTTAGCAGGGCAGATATTGAGACAAAGATGTAGGGAACAAATGTACAGACACCAAGTGGGGAAAGCAGTGGTGGGGTGGGAGTGGGGGTGTGATGAATTGGGCAATTAGGGTTGACATGTATACACAGATGTGTATACAATTGATGACTAATAAGAACCTGCTGTATAAAAAAAATATATAAAATAAAATTCAAAAATTAAAAAAAAACCACCCAATCAAAACATGGGCAGAAGAGCTAAGTAGACATTTCTCGAAAAAAGACATACAAATGGCCAATAAGCACATGAAAAGCTGCTCAACATCACTAATTATTAGAGAAAAGCAAATCAAAACTACAATGAGGTATCACCTCACACCAGTTACAATGGGTATCATCAGAAAATCTACAAACAACAAATGATGGAGAGGGTGTGGAGAAAAGGGAACCCTCTTGCACTGTTGGTTGGAATGTAAATTGATACAGCCACTATGGAGAAGAGTATGGAGCTTCCTTAAAAGACTAAAAATAGAATTACCATATGACCCAGCAATACCACTAGTGGGCATATAACCTGAGAATACCATAATTCAAAAAGACACATGCACCCCAGTATTCCTTGCAGCACTACTTACAATAGCCAGGTCATGGAAGCAACCTAAATGCCCATCAACAGACGAATAGTTAAAGAAGATGTGGTACATATGTACAATGGGATATTACTCAGCCTTAAAAAGAACGAAATTGTGTCATTTGTAGACAAGTGGATGGATCTAGAGACTGTCATACAGAGTGAAGTAAGCCAGAAAGAGAAAAACAGTTATGGTATATTAACACATGTATGTGGAACCTAGAAAAATGGTACAGAAGAACGGGTTTGCAGGGCAGAAATAGTGACACAGATGTACAGGAAAAAAGTATGGACAAAAAGAGGGGAAAGTGGCACGAGGGTGGAGGTGGTGTGATGAATTGAGAGACTGACATTGACATATATACACACATATGTATAAATTGGATAACTAATATAATCCTGCTGCATTAAAAAAATTTAAAATTCAAAACTTCAAAAAAAATAATTAAAATTAAAATTAATGTGACTATTTGAAACAAACAAACAAACAAAAAAACAACCTCAGGAAGACGGTTCTAGGCAGGCTCTCTTTCAATGTGGGTCTGCCTAAGTGAGGAAAGTGGAGCTGCACTGCAAAAAACCACCGGGACTCCAATTCATTTGGGGAATTCATGCCAGATGTCTCTCATCTTGAAGCAGCGATTAGACTGTAGGACCATCCCGAAATACACTAGAGATTTACCCTGAGCATTGCTACGCATTTGGAACATCCAATGTCACCTAGGTCTACCGGGGGCATTCAGACGATTATGCAATGCAGCAGACGCAGAACACGCCAAGTCCAAAAGTTGCTGCGTGGAAGGGTGAAGTGTGTCCCAAGGGTCATTTTAGCTACTCTGAAGAGATAGGGAAAAATGTCGTGGAATGATTTTGTAATTGGGAAGACTAGGAAGGGCAGTGGTTTCCTCGTTTGAAAACTAGATAGTGGCGGCCACAAGGCTGCATGATGTTGCCTATCTTTTTTGCACTTCTAGGAATGACTCCGTGACGAAAAATGAGTTTTCTCATAAGAAGCCGGAGATCTCCACTGCTTCCTAGGAGTTCATCCTAAGGCGCACCTTACCTATATTGCGAAGTCAATGTGACCCATAGCCTCAAGATAAACCCCAGTGTTTCCCATCAGCAAAGTTTGGTGTGCAGCTGCCTCCAGGATCCTTGAGTGCATCGAGTGTTTTAAGTCCTCTATGCCTTTTCGGAGATTTAAGACAGTGGCATATGAATTCACTTCCGAGGGAGAACGTGTGTCCTGTGGGTCCCTTGTGCATCTTCCAAGCAACATAACGCGAAACAGACTTTAGGATGAACTCTTTCTACGCAGAGGGAAGGGCAATTAATTACTTTCTTGCTTGCATAGCTACCTTTCTACAGCTTAAACCAGTCCCGGGGACAGGGTTCTAGCCAGTCTTGTGTTGAACGTGGCTCTCCATTTGTGAGGACCTCTAAACTCCACTGAAACAATCCCTGTGACTAAAGTACATCCTGGGAACTCATACCAGTCATCACTGTAGCATGGCGGGAAGGTCGACTCTAGGCCCAGCCTGAAAAACAGTACAGAGGTGGTAGTGAGGGGGCGGCCGCCAGGCCGAGGGCGGTTTCGGGCGGTCTCCGGCACCCGGCGCCCGACCGCTGCCTGCTTGTGGGTGCGCGCAGATGACGTGCCCCGAGTCGCTGCGGCCGCGCCGCTCCCACAGTTCCCTCCCGCCCAGGGCACCAGGCGTCTGGGCCCGACGCGGCCAGCGAGAGGCGGGGCTGCAGAGCAGGCGGGGGAATGAGGTGGAGGAGGAGGACGAAGAGGAGGAGAAGGCGGAAGTTGGAGCCCGGGGAGAGTGGCGGTTGGTGGGCCGGGTGTAGGGAGGAGCGGGATTTACGGAGCGCGGCGCCACAACCTGGAACCGGCGGGCCCGAGAGTGACCGAGTCAAGGCATGTGCCAGCGGAACCGCGGCGTCGGACCGCCTCCTGGAGGAGCTCGGCCCCGTCCAGGCCCGGCCTCATTCCCAGCCCGCGCTTCCTCCTGCCGCGGCCGCCGCGCTGCCGCCGGCGCCGTAGCGCTCTGCTGCCCACCCCGTCCCCGCGGCCGAGCCCTGGATTCCAGTGGAAGAAAGCCATCCCACGAGTGCAGGACCAGGACCCCGCGGGGGACACTGCAGCCTGCGCTCGGTAGGGCCCCCGCCGCCACCTTCTGAAATAGGATGTCCCGACGTGACGGTGTCAGCTGTGATGCATGTTTCAAGGGAAATTTTCAAGGTCACAGCTATAAGTGTTTAATATGCAATGGTTACGATTTTTGTGCATCTTGTTATGAAAGTGGTGCAACAAGAACAAGGCATACAACTGACCATCCAATGCACTGCATGTTAACAAGGGTAGATGTTGATTTGTACTATGGTTCCTAAGCTTTCTCTGTAGAGCAGCCACAGGCTTTTACTTGTCCCTATTGTGGAAAAATTGGCTATACGGAGACATCTCTTCAAGAACATGCAGAAACATCAACAGAAGTGATGTATACAGTATTTGCAGCATTACCTGGAGGCAGTCCTAATCATGTCACGGATGACCCTGCAGCTCGTCTTACTCTTGAACACAGAGCCCCTAGAGATTTAGATGAATCGAGTGGTGTTCGACATATACATAGAATGAATGCTTCACCTTGGCTGGGGATTGGGAGGTCCTGGTGTACGTAGATCAAACATTCATTCCACTAGCAGTTCTACTGGCAGGCTTTCTTCTTCTCGGACTTCATATTCTCCAAGCAATAGGGAAGCCATTGATCCTATAGGTGAGCTTTGATCCCAGTTATCAGGAGTGAGACGTTCCGCAGGGGGACAGCTTAATTCCTCTGGCCCTTCCGCTTCGCAGTTACAACAACTGCAGATACAGCTGCAGCTAGAATGGCAGCACGCCCGGGCAGCACGGCCACAACTGGACACTGCACGCAACGCAACCCGGCATACTAACACAAGGAGTGTCACCACTACAATCACACATTCCACAGAAACAAACAACACAACTAACACAGAAAGCAGTCAGCAAACTATCCAGAATTCCCAGTTTCTTCTAAAAAGGTTGAACGATCCTAAATTGTCTGAAACAGTGCACCAGTCCGTAGAAAGTGAGTGCACAGACCGCACCCTCTTTATTCAAGAGCACCTTCGATCAACTTTATTTCGTGAAGAGAGCTCGTCCTCAGACGAGAATGAACGGGGTGAATTGGCAGATTTTGGTGCTTTGGGCTGTGTAGATATTATGCCTTTAGATGTTGCTTTAGAAAACCTAAATTTAAAAGAGAGTACTATAGGAAATGAACCTCCACCACCTCCTCTTTGATGACACCCCAATTCACAGACCATGTCCTCTGTGCTGTATTTCCCAATGAATGTGGACAACAACTATCTTGGGTTTGATTGGTGATTGTAATTTCAGGTCTGTCACTCTTGTTTTATTGTGTACATTCAAAAGGAAGAGCGAAAATCTATATGATAATCCTTTCCACTTAACTAATTTTTACCTCTAGCTGGAAAATATAGGTAGCAGTGCAGGGTGATCTCTGCTTCCTGTACCTTGACATGCAAAAGCTTCTGCTAATACTCCACAATCAAACTGAAGAGGAAAATTGAAATATCTAATGAAGCTGCTGTGTGTGATTATGAATATTAATCGATAAAAACTGTTGGGATTGTTTACCTTAAAAAAAAAAAAAAAAAAGTCTACCTATATACCGGTAACACTCCGAGGCATTTGGGTGATCCAAAGTCTCCTAGGCCTGAATAGGTCATTACATGCATAATGCTATTCACCACACGCAGAAATCCCAGCCTCAAACGTGTCATCGTGGAAGGTCCCAGTGTGTCCCAAATGTCTCCAGTAGTCAGGAAGAGAGTGCCTGTAAATGACCTGTGGGATCAAATTGGTAACTGGAGAATGTCAGGAAAGCCCACGTTTCCCCCTTTGGAAAGCGACATGGTTTTGGCCTCCAAGGTGTCTCTAACACACACTGCCCATCTATTCGTCACTCTACAAATATTTATGCGAGGAACAGTGAGATTTGCGTAAAGAAACCACGTGCTTTCGATTTCTTTCTTGGAGCTCATCCCACAGCATTCTGTAGCTAATGTGCCAACCAAATGTGACCTCTAGTTTAGAGGTAAGGTGCACATTTTCCCATCACAAAAGATAGGGTGCAACAGTTTCCAGGAAACCTTAGTCAATGGACTGCTTTAGCTCCAGTATTCCTCACAGTGCTTAGGACTCTCGCGTGTGTACTTTTCCCGTGGAAGTACACTGTGGCCCAAAAGCCATCTTAGCACCATCCGGGGAAACACATCTCTGGGAACCGCCCTTTCTGTTCAGTTTGAAGGGCTAGGAGCAGCTTGCTTAATTCAATGGCTTGCATTCCTCAGCTTTCAAACAACCTCAGGAAGACAGTTCTTGGTAGGCTTTCTTTCAATGTGGGTGTGCCAAAGTGAGGAAACCTGAGCTGCAATGTAAAAACACCGGGTCTCCAATTCATTTTGAGAACTCATGACAGACGTCTCTCTAACTGAAGAGGAAACCAGACATTAGGTCCAGCCAAAAATAATGCAGAGATTTACTTTGAGCGCTGCTCAGCATTTACATCATCCAAAGACACCTAGGCCTACTGAGGGCATTTAGAAGATTCTACAGTTAATTGCTCACAGTACACGTAGCACCCAAAGGTCTCATCGTGCAAGGGCAATCTTTGTTCCAAGTGTCTCTTGTAGCTAGTCAGAAAAGATAAGTAAATGTGCTGTGTGATCTACTTTGTAATTGGGAGGACTAGAAAAGTCAGTATTTTTCCCTTTTTAAAGACAGATAGTGACAACTTCAAGGCTGTCTGACGTTAACCATCTTTTATTCATTTCTGGGGATGCCTCTGTGAATAAAAGCACGTTTTCTCATAAGTAGTGGGGAGGTTTTCACCGCTTGGTCAGAGCTCATGCCACTGCCCACCCTAGATAAAGTGCAAAGTGAACGTGACCCCTAACATCAAGGTAAGCCCCAGTGTTTCCCATAAGCAAAGTTTGGTGTGCAGCAGTCTCCATGAACCCTGAGTCGATCGACTGCTTGAACTCCTCGATGCCTTTTTCTAGGCTTAAGACCGTCATGTATGAATTCATGTGTTTGGGAGACAGTTTTGTCCTGTCAGTTCCTTGGATATCTTCCAAGAGAAATAACACGAGACAGACTGTTGAGATCAGCTATTTCTATGCAGTGGGAAGAGGAATTAATTGCTTTTTGCTTGTATAGCTCGCTTTCTACAGCTTTAAAACAGCCCTGGGGACACAGTTTGACCCATTCTTAAGTTCAACGTTGCTCTCCCTTTTTGAGTGTCACTGAGCTGAAATGAATCAATCCCCGTGGCTAAAGTACCTCCTGGAAACTCCTACTTGTCATCTCTCTTCCATGACGGGAAGGTAGACCTTGGGTGAAGCCAGATAAACGTACCAAAATACCGGTAACACCGCGAGGCATTTGGATGATACAAAGACACCTAGGCCTGCCTAGATCATTACATGGGTAATGCTATTCACCGTATGCAGGACTCTCGGCGTCCAATGTGTCATCATGTAAGGGCCCAGTGTGTCACCAAAGGCTCCAGTAGTCAGGCAGAGAGTGACGGTAAATGTGCTGTGAGGTCAAGTTTGTAATTGGAGAATGTCGGGAATCCCACATATATATATATATATATATATATAACAGTCATAAATGTATATGCACCCAACATAGGACCACTTCAATACATAAGGCAACTGCTAACATCTATAAAAGAGGAAATCGACAGTAACACATAAAGGTGGGGGAGTTTAACACCTCACTTACACCAATGGACAGATCATCCAAACAGAAAATTAATAAGGAAACTCGAGCTTTAAATGACACAATAGACCAGATAGATTTAATGGATATTTACAGGACATTCCATTCCAAAACAGCAGATTACACTTTCTTCTCAAGTGCACATGGAACATTCTCTAGGATAGATTACATCACGGGTCACAAATTAAACCTCAGTAAATTTAAGAAAATTGAAATCACATCAATTATCTTTTGGGACCACAATGCTATGAGATTAGAAATCTATTACAGGGGAAAAAACATAAGAAACACAAAACATATGGAGGCTAAACACTACATTACTAAATAACCAAGAGATCACTGAAGAAATCAAAGAGGAAATCAAAAAATACCTAGAGACACATGACAAAGAAAACAAGACGATCCTAAACCTATGGGATGCAGCAAAAGCCGTTCTAAGGGAAGTTTATAGCAATAAAAGCCTACCTCAAGAAACAAGAAAAATCACAAATAAACAATCTAACCTTACACCTCAAAGAACTAGAGAAAGAAAAACAAACAAATTGCAAAGTGAGTAGAAGGAAAGAAATCAAAAGGATCAGAGCAGAAATAAAATAAATAGAAACAAAGAAAGCAATAACAAAGATCAATAAAACTAAAAGCTGCTTCTTTGAGAAGATAAACAAAATTCATATACCATTAACCAGACTCATCAAGAAAAACAGAGAGAGGACTCAGATCAATAAAAATAAAAATGAAAACGGAGAAGTTACAACAGACAATGCAGAAATACAAAGCATCCTAAGAGACTACTACAAGCAAATCTATGCAAATAAAATGGACAAACTGGAAGAAATGGACAAATTCTTAGAAAGATATCACCTTCCAAGACTGAACCAGGAAGAAACGGAAAATATGAACAGACAAATCACAAGTAATGAAATTGAAACCGTGATTTAAAAACTTCCAACAAGCAAAAGTCCAGGTCCAGATGGCTTCACAGGTGACTTCTATCAAACATTTAGAGAAGAGCTAACACCCATCCTTCTCAAACTCTTCCAAAAAATTGCGGAGGAAGGAAGACTCCCAAACACATTCTATGAGGCCACCATCACCCTGATACCAAAACCAGGCAAAGATACTACAAAAAAAGGAAATTACAGACCAATATCACTCTTGAATATACATGCAAAAATCCTCAACCAAATACTGGCAAACAGAATCCAACAACACATTAATAGAATTATACACCATGTCAAGTGGGATTTATCCCAGGGATGCAAGGATTCTTCAATATACGCAAATCAATCAATGTGATACACCAAATTAGCAAATTGAAGAAGAAACACCATATGATCATCACAATAGATGTAGAAAAAGCTTTTGACTTTTCAACACCCATTTATGATAAAAACTCTCCAGAGAGTGGGCATAGAGGAAACCTACCTCAACATCATAAAGGCCGTATATGAAAAACCCAAAGCAAACATCATTCTCAAAGGTGAAAAACTGAAAGAATTTCCTCTCAGATCAGGAACAAGACAAGGATGTGCACTCTCACCACGATTATTCAACATAGTTTTCGAAGTCCTAGCCACGGCCATCAGAGAAGAAAAAGAAATATACAGAATACAAATTGGGAAAGAAGAAGCAAAACTGTCACTGTTTGCAGACGACATGATACTATACATAGAGAATCCTAAAGATGCCACCAGAAAACTACTAGAGCTAATCAATAAATCTGGTAAAGTTGAAGGATACAAGTTTAATGCATAGAAATCTCTTGCATTCCTATATACTAATGATGAAAAATCTGAAAGAGAAATTAAGGAAACACTCCCATTTACCATTGCAACAACAACAAAAAATTACCTAGGAAGAAACCTACATAGGGAGGCAACTATGCAGAAAACTATAAGACACTGATGAAAGAAATTAAAGACGATACCAACAGATGGAGAGATATACCATATTTTTGGATTGGAAGAATCAATATTGTGAAAATGAGTATACTACCCACAGCAATCTAAAGATTCAATGCAATCCCTATCAAATTACCAATGACATTTTATACAGAAGTAGAACAAAAAAATCTTAAAATTTCTATGGAGACACAAAAGACCCCAAATAGCCAAAGCAGGCTTGTGGGAAAAAAATGGAGTTGGAGGAATCAGACTCCCTGACTTCAGACTATACTACAAAGCTACAGTAATCAAGGCAATATGGTACTGTCAGAAAACCAGAAATAGAGATCAACGGAACAGGATGGAAAGCCCAGAGATAAACAAACGCACCTGTAGTCAACTAATCTATGACAGAGTAGGCAAGGATATACAATAGAGAAAAGACAGTCTCTGCAATAAGTGGTGCTGGGAAAACTGGACAGCTACCTGTAAAAGAAGGAAATTAGAACACTCCATAACACCATACCCAAAAATAAACTCAAAATGGATTAGAGACCTAAATGTCAGACTGGGCAATATAAAAGTCTTAGAGGAAAACGTAGGAGGAACACTCTTTGACATAAATCACAGCAAGATCTTTTTTGATCCACTGCCTAGAGTAATGGAAATAAAACAAAAATAAACAAATGGGACCGAATGAAACATAAAAGCTTTTGCACAGCAAAGGAAACCATAAACAAGAGGAAAAGACAACCCTCAGAATGGGAGAAAATATTTCAAATGAATCAGAGGACAAAGGATTAATCTCCAAAACATATAAAAAGCTCATGCAGCTCAATAGTAAAAAAAAAAAGAAAACCACCCCAGCAAAAAATGGGCAGAAGAGCTAAATACACATTTTTTGAAAGAAGACATACAGATGGCCAAGAAGCACATGAAAAGCTGCCCAACACCACTAATTGTTAGAGAAAAGCAAATCGAAACTACAATGAGGTATCACCTCACACCACTTACAATGGGCATCATCAGAAAATCTACAAACAACAAATGCTGGAGAGGGTGTGGAGAAAAGGGAACCCTCTTGCACTGTTGGTGGGAATGTAAATTGATACCGCCACTATGGAGAACAATACGGAGGTTCCTTAAAGACCTAAAAATAGAATTACCATATGACCCAGCAATCCAACTACTGGGCATATACCCAGAGAACCATAATTCAAAAAGACACATGCACCCCAAAGTTCATTGCAGCACTATTTACAATAGCCAGGTCATGGAAGCAACCTAAATGCCCATGAAAAGATTAATGGATCTAGAGACTGTCATACAGAGTGAAGTAAGTCAGAAAGAGAAAAACAAATATCGTATATTAAGGCATATATGTGGAACCTAGAAAAATGGTACAGATGAACCACTTAGCAGGGCAGATATTGAGACAAAGATGTAGGGAACAAATGTACAGACACCAAGTGGGGAAAGCAGTGGTGGGGTGGGAGTGGGGGTGTGATGAATTGGGCAATTAGGGTTGACATGTATACACAGATGTGTATACAATTGATGACTAATAAGAACCTGCTGTATAAAAAAAATATATAAAATAAAATTCAAAAATTAAAAAAAAACCACCCAATCAAAAAATGGGCAGAAGAGCTAAGTAGACATTTCTCGAAAAAAGACATACAAATGGCCAATAAGCACATGAAAAGCTGCTCAACATCACTAATTATTAGAGAAAAGCAAATCAAAACTGCAATGTGGTATCACCTCACACCAGTTACAATGGGTATCATCAGAAAATCTACAAACAACAAATGATGGAGAGGGTGTGGAGAAAAGGGAACCCTCTTGCACTGTTGGTTGGAATGTAAATTGATACAGCCACTATGGAGAACAGTATGGAGCTTCCTTAAAAGACTAAAAATAGAATTACCATATGACCCAGCAATACCACTAGTGGGCATATAACCTGAGAATACCATAATTCAAAAAGACACATGCACCCCAGTATTCCTTGCAGCACTACTTACAATAGCCAGGTCATGGAAGCAACCTAAATGCCCATCAACAGACGAATAGTTAAAGAAGATGTGGTACATATGTACAATGGGATATTACTCAGCCTTAAAAAGAACGAAATTGTGTCATTTGTAGACAAGTGGATGGATCTAGAGACTGTCATACAGAGTGAAGTAAGCCAGAAAGAGAAAAACAGTTATGGTATATTAACACATGTATGTGGAACCTAGAAAAATGGTACAGAAGAACGGGTTTGCAGGGCAGAAATAGTGACACAGATGTACAGGAAAAAAGTATGGACAAAAAGAGGGGAAAGTGGCACGAGGGTGGAGGTGGTGTGATGAATTGAGAGACTGACATTGACATATATACACACATATGTATAAATTGGATAACTAATATAATCCTGCTGCATTAAAAAAATTTAAAATTCAAAACTTCAAAAAAAATAATTAAAATTAAAATTAATGTGACTATTTGAAACAAACAAACAAACAAAAAAACAACCTCAGGAAGACGGTTCTAGGCAGGCTCTCTTTCAATGTGGGTCTGCCTAAGTGAGGAAAGTGGAGCTGCACTGCAAAAAACCACCGGGACTCCAATTCATTTGGGGAATTCATGCCAGATGTCTCTCATCTTGAAGCAGCGATTAGACTGTAGGACCATCCCGAAATACACTAGAGATTTACCCTGAGCATTGCTACGCATTTGGAACATCCAATGTCACCTAGGTCTACCGGGGGCATTCAGACGATTATGCAATGCAGCAGACGCAGAACACGCCAAGTCCAAAAGTTGCTGCGTGGAAGGGTGAAGTGTGTCCCAAGGGTCATTTTAGCTACTCTGAAGAGATAGGGAAAAATGTCGTGGAATGATTTTGTAATTGGGAAGACTAGGAAGGGCAGTGGTTTCCTCGTTTGAAAACTAGATAGTGGCGGCCACAAGGCTGCATGATGTTGCCTATCTTTTTTGCACTTCTAGGAATGACTCCGTGACGAAAAATGAGTTTTCTCATAAGAAGCCGGAGATCTCCACTGCTTCCTAGGAGTTCATCCTAAGGCGCACCTTACCTATATTGCGGAGTCAATGTGACCCATAGCCTCAAGATAAACCCCAGTGTTTCCCATCAGCAAAGTTTGGTGTGCAGCTGCCTCCAGGATCCTTGAGTGCATCGAGTGTTTTAAGTCCTCTATGCCTTTTCGGAGATTTAAGACAGTGGCATATGAATTCACTTCCGAGGGAGAACGTGTGTCCTGTGGGTCCCTTGTGCATCTTCCAAGCAACATAACGCGAAACAGACTTTAGGATGAACTCTTTCTACGCAGAGGGAAGGGCAATTAATTACTTTCTTGCTTGCATAGCTACCTTTCTACAGCTTAAACCAGTCCCGGGGACAGGGTTCTAGCCAGTCTTGTGTTGAACGTGGCTCTCCATTTGTGAGGACCTCTAAACTCCACTGAAACAATCCCTGTGACTAAAGTACATCCTGGGAACTCATACCAGTCATCACTGTAGCATGGCGGGAAGGTCGACTCTAGGCCCAGCCTGAAAAACAGTACAGAGGTGGTAGTGAGGGGGCGGCCGCCAGGCCGAGGGCGGTTTCGGGCGGTCTCCGGCACCCGGCGCCCGACCGCTGCCTGCTTGTGGGTGCGCGCAGATGACGTGCCCCGAGTCGCTGCGGCCGCGCCGCTCCCACAGTTCCCTCCCGCCCAGGGCACCAGGCGTCTGGGCCCGACGCGGCCAGCGAGAGGCGGGGCTGCAGAGCAGGCGGGGGAATGAGGTGGAGGAGGAGGACGAAGAGGAGGAGAAGGCGGAAGTTGGAGCCCGGGGAGAGTGGCGGTTGGTGGGCCGGGTGTAGGGAGGAGCGGGATTTACGGAGCGCGGCGCCACAACCTGGAACCGGCGGGCCCGAGAGTGACCGAGTCAAGGCATGTGCCAGCGGAACCGCGGCGTCGGACCGCCTCCTGGAGGAGCTCGGCCCCGTCCAGGCCCGGCCTCATTCCCAGCCCGCGCTTCCTCCTGCCGCGGCCGCCGCGCTGCCGCCGGCGCCGTAGCGCTCTGCTGCCCACCCCGTCCCCGCGGCCGAGCCCTGGATTCCAGTGGAAGAAAGCCATCCCACGAGTGCAGGACCAGGACCCCGCGGGGGACACTGCAGCCTGCGCTCGGTAGGGCCCCCGCCGCCACCTTCTGAAATAGGATGTCCCGACGTGACGGTGTCAGCTGTGATGCATGTTTCAAGGGAAATTTTCAAGGTCACAGCTATAAGTGTTTAATATGCAATGGTTACGATTTTTGTGCATCTTGTTATGAAAGTGGTGCAACAAGAACAAGGCATACAACTGACCATCCAATGCACTGCATGTTAACAAGGGTAGATGTTGATTTGTACTATGGTTCCTAAGCTTTCTCTGTAGAGCAGCCACAGGCTTTTACTTGTCCCTATTGTGGAAAAATTGGCTATACGGAGACATCTCTTCAAGAACATGCAGAAACATCAACAGAAGTGATGTATACAGTATTTGCAGCATTACCTGGAGGCAGTCCTAATCATGTCACGGATGACCCTGCAGCTCGTCTTACTCTTGAACACAGAGCCCCTAGAGATTTAGATGAATCGAGTGGTGTTCGACATATACATAGAATGAATGCTTCACCTTGGCTGGGGATTGGGAGGTCCTGGTGTACGTAGATCAAACATTCATTCCACTAGCAGTTCTACTGGCAGGCTTTCTTCTTCTCGGACTTCATATTCTCCAAGCAATAGGGAAGCCATTGATCCTATAGGTGAGCTTTGATCCCAGTTATCAGGAGTGAGACGTTCCGCAGGGGGACAGCTTAATTCCTCTGGCCCTTCCGCTTCGCAGTTACAACAACTGCAGATACAGCTGCAGCTAGAATGGCAGCACGCCCGGGCAGCACGGCCACAACTGGACACTGCACGCAACGCAACCCGGCATACTAACACAAGGAGTGTCACCACTACAATCACACATTCCACAGAAACAAACAACACAACTAACACAGAAAGCAGTCAGCAAACTATCCAGAATTCCCAGTTTCTTCTAAAAAGGTTGAACGATCCTAAATTGTCTGAAACAGTGCACCAGTCCGTAGAAAGTGAGTGCACAGACCGCACCCTCTTTATTCAAGAGCACCTTCGATCAACTTTATTTCGTGAAGAGAGCTCGTCCTCAGACGAGAATGAACGGGGTGAATTGGCAGATTTTGGTGCTTTGGGCTGTGTAGATATTATGCCTTTAGATGTTGCTTTAGAAAACCTAAATTTAAAAGAGAGTACTATAGGAAATGAACCTCCACCACCTCCTCTTTGATGACACCCCAATTCACAGACCATGTCCTCTGTGCTGTATTTCCCAATGAATGTGGACAACAACTATCTTGGGTTTGATTGGTGATTGTAATTTCAGGTCTGTCACTCTTGTTTTATTGTGTACATTCAAAAGGAAGAGCGAAAATCTATATGATAATCCTTTCCACTTAACTAATTTTTACCTCTAGCTGGAAAATATAGGTAGCAGTGCAGGGTGATCTCTGCTTCCTGTACCTTGACATGCAAAAGCTTCTGCTAATACTCCACAATCAAACTGAAGAGGAAAATTGAAATATCTAATGAAGCTGCTGTGTGTGATTATGAATATTAATCGATAAAAACTGTTGGGATGGTTTACCTTAAAAAAAAAAAAAAAAAAAAGACTACCTATATACCGGTAACACTCCGAAGCATTTGGGTGATCCAAAGTCTCCTAGGCCTGAATAGATCATTACATGCATAATGCTATTCACCACACGCAGAAATCCCAGCCTCAAACGTGTCATCGTGGAAGGTCCCAGTGTGTCCCAAATGTCTCCAGTAGTCAGGAAGAGAGTGCCTGTAAATGACCTGTGGGATCAAATTGGTAACTGGAGAATGTCAGGAAAGCCCACGTTTCCCCCTTTGGAAAGCGACATGGTTTTGGCCTCCAAGGTGTCTCTAACACACACTGCCCATCTATTCGTCACTCTACAAATATTTATGCGAGGAACAGTGAGATTTGCGTAAAGAAACCACGTGCTTTCGATTTCTTTCTTGGAGCTCATCCCACAGCATTCTGTAGCTAATGTGCCAACCAAATGTGACCTCTAGTTTAGAGGTAAGGTGCACATTTTCCCATCACAAAAGATAGGGTGCAACAGTTTCCAGGAAACCTTGGTCAATGGACTGCTTTAGCTCCAGTATTCCTCACAGTGCTTAGGACTCTCGCGTGTGTACTTTTCCCGTGGAAGTACACTGTGGCCCAAAAGCCATCTTAGCACCATCCGGGGAAACACATCTCTGGGAACCGCCCTTTCTGTTCAGTTTGAAGGGCTAGGAGCAGCTTGCTTAATTCAATGGCTTGCATTCCTCAGCTTTCAAACAACCTCAGGAAGACAGTTCTTGGTAGGCTTTCTTTCAATGTGGGTGTGCCAAAGTGAGGAAACCTGAGCTGCAATGTAAAAACACCGGGTCTCCAATTCATTTTGAGAACTCATGACAGACGTCTCTCTAACTGAAGAGGAAACCAGACATTAGGTCCAGCCAAAAATAATGCAGAGATTTACTTTGAGCGCTGCTCAGCATTTACATCATCCAAAGACACCTAGGCCTACTGAGGGCATTTAGAAGATTCTACAGTTAATTGCTCACAGTACACGTAGCACCCAAAGGTCTCATCGTGCAAGGGCAATCTTTGTTCCAAGTGTCTCTTGTAGCTAGTCAGAAAAGATAAGTAAATGTGCTGTGTGATCTACTTTGTAATTGGGAGGACTAGAAAAGTCAGTATTTTTCCCTTTTTAAAGACAGATAGTGACAACTTCAAGGCTGTCTGACGTTAACCATCTTTTATTCATTTCTGGGGATGCCTCTGTGAATAAAAGCACGTTTTCTCATAAGTAGTGGGGAGGTTTTCACCGCTTGGTCAGAGCTCATGCCACTGCCCACCCTAGATAAAGTGCAAAGTGAACGTGACCCCTAACATCAAGGTAAGCCCCAGTGTTTCCCATAAGCAAAGTTTGGTGTGCAGCAGTCTCCATGAACCCTGAGTCGATCGACTGCTTGAACTCCTCGATGCCTTTTTCTAGGCTTAAGACCGTCATGTATGAATTCATGTGTTTGGGAGACAGTTTTGTCCTGTCAGTTCCTTGGATATCTTCCAAGAGAAATAACACGAGACAGACTGTTGAGATCAGCTATTTCTATGCAGTGGGAAGAGGAATTAATTGCTTTTTGCTTGTATAGCTCGCTTTCTACAGCTTTAAAACAGCCCTGGGGACACAGTTTGACCCATTCTTAAGTTCAACGTTGCTCTCCCTTTTTGAGTGTCACTGAGCTGAAATGAATCAATCCCCGTGGCTAAAGTACCTCCTGGAAACTCCTACTTGTCATCTCTCTTCCATGACGGGAAGGTAGACCTTGGGTGAAGCCAGATAAACGTACCAAAATACCGGTAACACCGCGAGGCATTTGGATGATACAAAGACACCTAGGCCTGCCTAGATCATTACATGGGTAATGCTATTCACCGTATGCAGGACTCTCGGCGTCCAATGTGTCATCATGTAAGGGCCCAGTGTGTCACCAAAGGCTCCAGTAGTCAGGCAGAGAGTGACGGTAAATGTGCTGTGAGGTCAAGTTTGTAATTGGAGAATGTCGGGAATCCCACATATATATATATATATATATATATATATAACAGTCATAAATGTATATGCACCCAACATAGGACCACTTCAATACATAAGGCAACTGCTAACATCTATAAAAGAGGAAATCGACAGTAACACATAAAGGTGGGGGAGTTTAACACCTCACTTACACCAATGGACAGATCATCCAAACAGAAAATTAATAAGGAAACTCGAGCTTTAAATGACACAATAGACCAGATAGATTTAATGGATATTTACAGGACATTCCATTCCAAAACAGCAGATTACACTTTCTTCTCAAGTGCACATGGAACATTCTCTAGGATAGATTACATCACGGGTCACAAATTAAACCTCAGTAAATTTAAGAAAATTGAAATCACATCAATTATCTTTTGGGACCACAATGCTATGAGATTAGAAATCTATTACAGGGGAAAAAACGTAAGAAACACAAAACATATGGAGGCTAAACACTACGTTACTAAATAACCAAGAGATCACTGAAGAAATCAAAGAGGAAATCAAAAAATACCTAGAGACACATGACAAAGAAAACAAGACGATCCTAAACCTATGGGATGCAGCAAAAGCCGTTCTAAGGGAAGTTTATAGCAATAAAAGCCTACCTCAAGAAACAAGAAAAATCACAAATAAACAATCTAACCTTACACCTCAAAGAACTAGAGAAAGAAAAACAAACAAATTGCAAAGTGAGTAGAAGGAAAGAAATCAAAAGGATCAGAGCAGAAATAAAATAAATAGAAACAAAGAAAGCAATAACAAAGATCAATAAAACTAAAAGCTGCTTCTTTGAGAAGATAAACAAAATTCATATACCATTAACCAGACTCATCAAGAAAAACAGAGAGAGGACTCAGATCAATAAAAATAAAAATGAAAACGGAGAAGTTACAACAGACAACGCAGAAATACAAAGCATCCTAAGAGACTACTACAAGCAAATCTATGCAAATAAAATGGACAAACTGGAAGAAATGGACAAATTCTTAGAAAGATATCACCTTCCAAGACTGAACCAGGAAGAAACGGAAAATATGAACAGACAAATCACAAGTAATGAAATTGAAACCGTGATTTAAAAACTTCCAACAAGCAAAAGTCCAGGTCCAGATGGCTTCACAGGTGACTTCTATCAAACATTTAGAGAAGAGCTAACACCCATCCTTCTCAAACTCTTCCAAAAAATTGCGGAGGAAGGAAGACTCCCAAACTCATTCTATGAGGCCACCATCACCCTGATACCAAAACCAGGCAAAGATACTACAAAAAAAGGAAATTACAGACCAATATCACTCTTGAATATACATGCAAAAATCCTCAACCAAATACTGGCAAACAGAATCCAACAACACATTAATAGAATTATACACCATGTCAAGTGGGATTTATCCCAGGGATGCAAGGATTCTTCAATATACGCAAATCAATCAATGTGATACACCAAATTAGCAAATTGAAGAAGAAACACCATATGATCATCACAATAGATGTAGAAAAAGCTTTTGACTTTTCAACACCCATTTATGATAAAAACTCTCCAGAGAGTGGGCATAGAGGAAACCTACCTCAACATCATAAAGGCCGTATATGAAAAACCCAAAGCAAACATCATTCTCAAAGGTGAAAAACTGAAAGAATTTCCTCTCAGATCAGGAACAAGACAAGGATGTGCACTCTCACCACGATTATTCAACATAGTTTTCGAAGTCCTAGCCACGGCCATCAGAGAAGAAAAAGAAATATACAGAATACAAATTGGGAAAGAAGAAGCAAAACTGTCACTGTTTGCAGACGACATGATACTATACATAGAGAATCCTAAAGATGCCACCAGAAAACTACTAGAGCTAATCAATAAATCTGGTAAAGTTGAAGGATACAAGTTTAATGCATAGAAATCTCTTGCATTCCTATATACTAATGATGAAAAATCTGAAAGAGAAATTAAGGAAACACTCCCATTTACCATTGCAACAACAACAAAAAATTACCTAGGAAGAAACCTACATAGGGAGGCAACTATGCAGAAAACTATAAGACACTGATGAAAGAAATTAAAGACGATACCAACAGATGGAGAGATATACCATATTTTTGGATTGGAAGAATCAATATTGTGAAAATGAGTATACTACCCACAGCAATCTAAAGATTCAATGCAATCCCTATCAAATTACCAATGACATTTTATACAGAAGTAGAACAAAAAAATCTTAAAATTTCTATGGAGACACAAAAGACCCCAAATAGCCAAAGCAGGCTTGTGGGAAAAAAATGGAGTTGGAGGAATCAGACTCCCTGACTTCAGACTATACTACAAAGCTACAGTAATCAAGGCAATATGGTACTGGCAGAAAACCAGAAATAGAGATCAACGGAACAGGATGGAAAGCCCAGAGATAAACAAACGCACCTGTAGTCAACTAATCTATGACAGAGTAGGCAAGGATATACAATAGAGAAAAGACAGTCTCTGCAATAAGTGGTGCTGGGAAAACTGGACAGCTACCTGTAAAAGAAGGAAATTAGAACACTCCATAACACCATACCCAAAAATAAACTCAAAATGGATTAGAGACCTAAATGTCAGACTGGGCAATATAAAAGTCTTAGAGGAAAACATAGGAGGAACACTCTTTGACATAAATCACAGCAAGATCTTTTTTGATCCACTGCCTAGAGTAATGGAAATATAACAAAAATAAACAAATGGGACCGAATGAAACATAAAAGCTTTTGCACAGCAAAGCAAACCATAAACAAGAGGAAAAGACAACCCTCAGAATGGGAGAAAATATTTCAAATGAATCAGAGGACAAAGGATTAATCTCCAAAACATATAAAAAGCTCATGCAGCTCAATAGTAAAAAAAAAAAGAAAACCACCCCAGCAAAAAATGGGCAGAAGAGCTAAATACACATTTTTTGAAAGAAGACATACAGATGGCCAAGAAGCACATGAAAAGCTGCCCAACACCACTAATTGTTAGAGAAAAGCAAATCGAAACTACAATGAGGTATCACCTCACACCACTTACAATGGGCATCATCAGAAAATCTACAAACAACAAATGCTGGAGAGGGTGTGGAGAAAAGGGAACCCTCTTGCACTGTTGGTGGGAATGTAAATTGATACCGCCACTATGGAGAACAATACGGAGGTTCCTTAAAGACCTAAAAATAGAATTACCATATGACCCAGCAATCCAACTACTGGGCATATACCCAGAGAACCATAATTCAAAAAGACACATGCACCCCAAAGTTCATTGCAGCACTATTTACAATAGCCAGGTCATGGAAGCAACCTAAATGCCCATGAAAAGATTAATGGATCTAGAGACTGTCATACAGAGTGAAGTAAGTCAGAAAGAGAAAAACAAATATCGTATATTAAGGCATATATGTGGAACCTAGAAAAATGGTACAGATGAACCACTTAGCAGGGCAGATATTGAGACAAAGATGTAGGGAACAAATGTACAGACACCAAGTGGGGAAAGCAGTGGTGGGGTGGGAGTGGGGGTGTGATGAATTGGGCAATTAGGGTTGACATGTATACACAGATGTGTATACAATTGATGACTAATAAGAACCTGCTGTATAAAAAAAATATATAAAATAAAATTCAAAAATTAAAAAAAAACCACCCAATCAAAAAATGGGCAGAAGAGCTAAGTAGACATTTCTCGAAAAAAGACATACAAATGGCCAATAAGCACATGAAAAGCTGCTCAACATCACTAATTATTAGAGAAAAGCAAATCAAAACTGCAATGTGGTATCACCTCACACCAGTTACAATGGGTATCATCAGAAAATCTACAAACAACAAATGATGGAGAGGGTGTGGAGAAAAGGGAACCCTCTTGCACTGTTGGTTGGAATGTAAATTGATACAGCCACTATGGAGAACAGTATGGAGCTTCCTTAAAAGACTAAAAATAGAATTACCATATGACCCAGCAATACCACTAGTGGGCATATAACCTGAGAATACCATAATTCAAAAAGACACATGCACCCCAGTATTCCTTGCAGCACTACTTACAATAGCCAGGTCATGGAAGCAACCTAAATGCCCATCAACAGACGAATAGTTAAAGAAGATGTGGTACATATGTACAATGGGATATTACTCAGCCTTAAAAAGAACGAAATTGTGTCATTTGTAGACAAGTGGATGGATCTAGAGACTGTCATACAGAGTGAAGTAAGCCAGAAAGAGAAAAACAGTTATGGTATATTAACACATGTATGTGGAACCTAGAAAAATGGTACAGAAGAACGGGTTTGCAGGGCAGAAATAGTGACACAGATGTACAGGAAAAAAGTATGGACAAAAAGAGGGGAAAGTGGCACGAGGGTGGAGGTGGTGTGATGAATTGAGAGACTGACATTGACATATATACACACATATGTATAAATTGGATAACTAATATAATCCTGCTGCATTAAAAAAATTTAAAATTCAAAACTTCAAAAAAAATAATTAAAATTAAAATTAATGTGACTATTTGAAACAAACAAACAAACAAAAAAACAACCTCAGGAAGACGGTTCTAGGCAGGCTCTCTTTCAATGTGGGTCTGCCTAAGTGAGGAAAGTGGAGCTGCACTGCAAAAAACCACCGGGACTCCAATTCATTTGGGGAATTCATGCCAGATGTCTCTCATCTTGAAGCAGCGATTAGACTGTAGGACCATCCCGAAATACACTAGAGATTTACCCTGAGCATTGCTACGCATTTGGAACATCCAATGTCACCTAGGTCTACCGGGGGCATTCAGACGATTATGCAATGCAGCAGACGCAGAACACGCCAAGTCCAAAAGTTGCTGCGTGGAAGGGTGAAGTGTGTCCCAAGGGTCATTTTAGCTACTCTGAAGAGATAGGGAAAAATGTCGTGGAATGATTTTGTAATTGGGAAGACTAGGAAGGGCAGTGGTTTCCTCGTTTGAAAACTAGATAGTGGCGGCCACAAGGCTGCATGATGTTGCCTATCTTTTTTGCACTTCTAGGAATGACTCCGTGACGAAAAATGAGTTTTCTCATAAGAAGCCGGAGATCTCCACTGCTTCCTAGGAGTTCATCCTAAGGCGCACCTTACCTATATTGCGGAGTCAATGTGACCCATAGCCTCAAGATAAACCCCAGTGTTTCCCATCAGCAAAGTTTGGTGTGCAGCTGCCTCCAGGATCCTTGAGTGCATCGAGTGTTTTAAGTCCTCTATGCCTTTTCGGAGATTTAAGACAGTGGCATATGAATTCACTTCCGAGGGAGAACGTGTGTCCTGTGGGTCCCTTGTGCATCTTCCAAGCAACATAACGCGAAACAGACTTTAGGATGAACTCTTTCTACGCAGAGGGAAGGGCAATTAATTACTTTCTTGCTTGCATAGCTACCTTTCTACAGCTTAAACCAGTCCCGGGGACAGGGTTCTAGCCAGTCTTGTGTTGAACGTGGCTCTCCATTTGTGAGGACCTCTAAACTCCACTGAAACAATCCCTGTGACTAAAGTACATCCTGGGAACTCATACCAGTCATCACTGTAGCATGGCGGGAAGGTCGACTCTAGGCCCAGCCTGAAAAACAGTACAGAGGTGGTAGTGAGGGGGCGGCCGCCAGGCCGAGGGCGGTTTCGGGCGGTCTCCGGCACCCGGCGCCCGACCGCTGCCTGCTTGTGGGTGCGCGCAGATGACGTGCCCCGAGTCGCTGCGGCCGCGCCGCTCCCACAGTTCCCTCCCGCCCAGGGCACCAGGCGTCTGGGCCCGACGCGGCCAGCGAGAGGCGGGGCTGCAGAGCAGGCGGGGGAATGAGGTGGAGGAGGAGGACGAAGAGGAGGAGAAGGCGGAAGTTGGAGCCCGGGGAGAGTGGCGGTTGGTGGGCCGGGTGTAGGGAGGAGCGGGATTTACGGAGCGCGGCGCCACAACCTGGAACCGGCGGGCCCGAGAGTGACCGAGTCAAGGCATGTGCCAGCGGAACCGCGGCGTCGGACCGCCTCCTGGAGGAGCTCGGCCCCGTCCAGGCCCGGCCTCATTCCCAGCCCGCGCTTCCTCCTGCCGCGGCCGCCGCGCTGCCGCCGGCGCCGTAGCGCTCTGCTGCCCACCCCGTCCCCGCGGCCGAGCCCTGGATTCCAGTGGAAGAAAGCCATCCCACGAGTGCAGGACCAGGACCCCGCGGGGGACACTGCAGCCTGCGCTCGGTAGGGCCCCCGCCGCCACCTTCTGAAATAGGATGTCCCGACGTGACGGTGTCAGCTGTGATGCATGTTTCAAGGGAAATTTTCAAGGTCACAGCTATAAGTGTTTAATATGCAATGGTTACGATTTTTGTGCATCTTGTTATGAAAGTGGTGCAACAAGAACAAGGCATACAACTGACCATCCAATGCACTGCATGTTAACAAGGGTAGATGTTGATTTGTACTATGGTTCCTAAGCTTTCTCTGTAGAGCAGCCACAGGCTTTTACTTGTCCCTATTGTGGAAAAATTGGCTATACGGAGACATCTCTTCAAGAACATGCAGAAACATCAACAGAAGTGATGTATACAGTATTTGCAGCATTACCTGGAGGCAGTCCTAATCATGTCACGGATGACCCTGCAGCTCGTCTTACTCTTGAACACAGAGCCCCTAGAGATTTAGATGAATCGAGTGGTGTTCGACATATACATAGAATGAATGCTTCACCTTGGCTGGGGATTGGGAGGTCCTGGTGTACGTAGATCAAACATTCATTCCACTAGCAGTTCTACTGGCAGGCTTTCTTCTTCTCGGACTTCATATTCTCCAAGCAATAGGGAAGCCATTGATCCTATAGGTGAGCTTTGATCCCAGTTATCAGGAGTGAGACGTTCCGCAGGGGGACAGCTTAATTCCTCTGGCCCTTCCGCTTCGCAGTTACAACAACTGCAGATACAGCTGCAGCTAGAATGGCAGCACGCCCGGGCAGCACGGCCACAACTGGACACTGCACGCAACGCAACCCGGCATACTAACACAAGGAGTGTCACCACTACAATCACACATTCCACAGAAACAAACAACACAACTAACACAGAAAGCAGTCAGCAAACTATCCAGAATTCCCAGTTTCTTCTAAAAAGGTTGAACGATCCTAAATTGTCTGAAACAGTGCACCAGTCCGTAGAAAGTGAGTGCACAGACCGCACCCTCTTTATTCAAGAGCACCTTCGATCAACTTTATTTCGTGAAGAGAGCTCGTCCTCAGACGAGAATGAACGGGGTGAATTGGCAGATTTTGGTGCTTTGGGCTGTGTAGATATTATGCCTTTAGATGTTGCTTTAGAAAACCTAAATTTAAAAGAGAGTACTATAGGAAATGAACCTCCACCACCTCCTCTTTGATGACACCCCAATTCACAGACCATGTCCTCTGTGCTGTATTTCCCAATGAATGTGGACAACAACTATCTTGGGTTTGATTGGTGATTGTAATTTCAGGTCTGTCACTCTTGTTTTATTGTGTACATTCAAAAGGAAGAGCGAAAATCTATATGATAATCCTTTCCACTTAACTAATTTTTACCTCTAGCTGGAAAATATAGGTAGCAGTGCAGGGTGATCTCTGCTTCCTGTACCTTGACATGCAAAAGCTTCTGCTAATACTCCACAATCAAACTGAAGAGGAAAATTGAAATATCTAATGAAGCTGCTGTGTGTGATTATGAATATTAATCGATAAAAACTGTTGGGATGGTTTACCTTAAAAAAAAAAAAAAAAAAAAGACTACCTATATACCGGTAACACTCCGAAGCATTTGGGTGATCCAAAGTCTCCTAGGCCTGAATAGATCATTACATGCATAATGCTATTCACCACACGCAGAAATCCCAGCCTCAAACGTGTCATCGTGGAAGGTCCCAGTGTGTCCCAAATGTCTCCAGTAGTCAGGAAGAGAGTGCCTGTAAATGACCTGTGGGATCAAATTGGTAACTGGAGAATGTCAGGAAAGCCCACGTTTCCCCCTTTGGAAAGCGACATGGTTTTGGCCTCCAAGGTGTCTCTAACACACACTGCCCATCTATTCGTCACTCTACAAATATTTATGCGAGGAACAGTGAGATTTG
This sequence comes from Eubalaena glacialis, assembly GCF_028564815.1. Taxonomy (NCBI): domain Eukaryota; kingdom Metazoa; phylum Chordata; class Mammalia; order Artiodactyla; family Balaenidae; genus Eubalaena; species Eubalaena glacialis. Next base: position 87,642,526 of record NC_083726.1, on the reverse strand, counting down.
CGTAAAGAAACCACGTGCTTTCGATTTCTTTCTTGGAGCTCATCCCACAGCATTCTGTAGCTAATGTGCCAACCAAATGTGACCTCTAGTTTAGAGGTAAGGTGCACATTTTCCCATCACAAAAGATAGGGTGCAACAGTTTCCAGGAAACCTTGGTCAATGGACTGCTTTAGCTCCAGTATTCCTCACAGTGCTTAGGACTCTCGCGTGTGTACTTTTCCCGTGGAAGTACACTGTGGCCCAAAAGCCATCTTAGCACCATCCGGGGAAACACATCTCTGGGAACCGCCCTTTCTGTTCAGTTTGAAGGGCTAGGAGCAGCTTGCTTAATTCAATGGCTTGCATTCCTCAGCTTTCAAACAACCTCAGGAAGACAGTTCTTGGTAGGCTTTCTTTCAACGTGGGTGTGCCAAAGTGAGGAAACCTGAGCTGCAATGTAAAAACACCGGGTCTCCAATTCATTTTGAGAACTCATGACAGACGTCTCTCTAACTGAAGAGGAAACCAGACATTAGGTCCAGCCAAAAATAATGCAGAGATTTACTTTGAGCGCTGCTCAGCATTTACATCATCCAAAGACACCTAGGCCTACTGAGGGCATTTAGAAGATTCTACAGTTAATTGCTCACAGTACACGTAGCACCCAAAGGTCTCATCGTGCAAGGGCAATCTTTGTTCCAAGTGTCTCTTGTAGCTAGTCAGAAAAGATAAGTAAATGTGCTGTGTGATCTACTTTGTAATTGGGAGGACTAGAAAAGTCAGTATTTTTCCCTTTTTAAAGACAGATAGTGACAACTTCAAGGCTGTCTGACGTTAACCATCTTTTATTCATTTCTGGGGATGCCTCTGTGAATAAAAGCACGTTTTCTCATAAGTAGTGGGGAGGTTTTCACCGCTTGGTCAGAGCTCATGCCACTGCCCACCCTAGATAAAGTGCAAAGTGAACGTGACCCCTAACATCAAGGTAAGCCCCAGTGTTTCCCATAAGCAAAGTTTGGTGTGCAGCAGTCTCCATGAACCCTGAGTCGATCGACTGCTTGAACTCCTCGATGCCTTTTTCTAGGCTTAAGACCGTCATGTATGAATTCATGTGTTTGGGAGACAGTTTTGTCCTGTCAGTTCCTTGGATATCTTCCAAGAGAAATAACACGAGACAGACTGTTGAGATCAGCTATTTCTATGCAGTGGGAAGAGGAATTAATTGCTTTTTGCTTGTATAGCTCGCTTTCTACAGCTTTAAAACAGCCCTGGGGACACAGTTTGACCCATTCTTAAGTTCAACGTTGCTCTCCCTTTTTGAGTGTCACTGAGCTGAAATGAATCAATCCCCGTGGCTAAAGTACCTCCTGGAAACTCCTACTTGTCATCTCTCTTCCATGACGGGAAGGTAGACCTTGGGTGAAGCCAGATAAACGTACCAAAATACCGGTAACACCGCGAGGCATTTGGATGATACAAAGACACCTAGGCCTGCCTAGATCATTACATGGGTAATGCTATTCACCGTATGCAGGACTCTCGGCGTCCAATGTGTCATCATGTAAGGGCCCAGTGTGTCACCAAAGGCTCCAGTAGTCAGGCAGAGAGTGACGGTAAATGTGCTGTGAGGTCAAGTTTGTAATTGGAGAATGTCGGGAATCCCACATATATATATATATATATATATATATAACAGTCATAAATGTATATGCACCCAACATAGGACCACTTCAATACATAAGGCAACTGCTAACATCTATAAAAGAGGAAATCGACAGTAACACATAAAGGTGGGGGAGTTTAACACCTCACTTACACCAATGGACAGATCATCCAAACAGAAAATTAATAAGGAAACTCGAGCTTTAAATGACACAATAGACCAGATAGATTTAATGGATATTTACAGGACATTCCATTCCAAAACAGCAGATTACACTTTCTTCTCAAGTGCACATGGAACATTCTCTAGGATAGATTACATCACGGGTCACAAATTAAACCTCAGTAAATTTAAGAAAATTGAAATCACATCAATTATCTTTTGGGACCACAATGCTATGAGATTAGAAATCTATTACAGGGGAAAAAACGTAAGAAACACAAAACATATGGAGGCTAAACACTACGTTACTAAATAACCAAGAGATCACTGAAGAAATCAAAGAGGAAATCAAAAAATACCTAGAGACACATGACAAAGAAAACAAGACGATCCTAAACCTATGGGATGCAGCAAAAGCCGTTCTAAGGGAAGTTTATAGCAATAAAAGCCTACCTCAAGAAACAAGAAAAATCACAAATAAACAATCTAACCTTACACCTCAAAGAACTAGAGAAAGAAAAACAAACAAATTGCAAAGTGAGTAGAAGGAAAGAAATCAAAAGGATCAGAGCAGAAATAAAATAAATAGAAACAAAGAAAGCAATAACAAAGATCAATAAAACTAAAAGCTGCTTCTTTGAGAAGATAAACAAAATTCATATACCATTAACCAGACTCATCAAGAAAAACAGAGAGAGGACTCAGATCAATAAAAATAAAAATGAAAACGGAGAAGTTACAACAGACAACGCAGAAATACAAAGCATCCTAAGAGACTACTACAAGCAAATCTATGCAAATAAAATGGACAAACTGGAAGAAATGGACAAATTCTTAGAAAGATATCACCTTCCAAGACTGAACCAGGAAGAAACGGAAAATATGAACAGACAAATCACAAGTAATGAAATTGAAACCGTGATTTAAAAACTTCCAACAAGCAAAAGTCCAGGTCCAGATGGCTTCACAGGTGACTTCTATCAAACATTTAGAGAAGAGCTAACACCCATCCTTCTCAAACTCTTCCAAAAAATTGCGGAGGAAGGAAGACTCCCAAACTCATTCTATGAGGCCACCATCACCCTGATACCAAAACCAGGCAAAGATACTACAAAAAAAGGAAATTACAGACCAATATCACTCTTGAATATACATGCAAAAATCCTCAACCAAATACTGGCAAACAGAATCCAACAACACATTAATAGAATTATACACCATGTGAAGTGGGATTTATCCCAGGGATGCAAGGATTCTTCAATATACGCAAATCAATCAATGTGATACACCAAATTAGCAAATTGAAGAAGAAACACCATATGATCATCACAATAGATGTAGAAAAAGCTTTTGACTTTTCAACACCCATTTATGATAAAAACTCTCCAGAGAGTGGGCATAGAGGAAACCTACCTCAACATCATAAAGGCCGTATATGAAAAACCCAAAGCAAACATCATTCTCAAAGGTGAAAAACTGAAAGAATTTCCTCTCAGATCAGGAACAAGACAAGGATGTGCACTCTCACCACGATTATTCAACATAGTTTTCGAAGTCCTAGCCACGGCCATCAGAGAAGAAAAAGAAATATACAGAATACAAATTGGGAAAGAAGAAGCAAAACTGTCACTGTTTGCAGACGACATGATACTATACATAGAGAATCCTAAAGATGCCACCAGAAAACTACTAGAGCTAATCAATAAATCTGGTAAAGTTGAAGGATACAAGTTTAATGCATAGAAATCTCTTGCATTCCTATATACTAATGATGAAAAATCTGAAAGAGAAATTAAGGAAACACTCCCATTTACCATTGCAACAACAACAAAAAATTACCTAGGAAGAAACCTACATAGGGAGGCAACTATGCAGAAAACTATAAGACACTGATGAAAGAAATTAAAGACGATACCAACAGATGGAGAGATATACCATATTTTTGGATTGGAAGAATCAATATTGTGAAAATGAGTATACTACCCACAGCAATCTAAAGATTCAATGCAATCCCTATCAAATTACCAATGACATTTTATACAGAAGTAGAACAAAAAAATCTTAAAATTTCTATGGAGACACAAAAGACCCCAAATAGCCAAAGCAGGCTTGTGGGAAAAAAATGGAGTTGGAGGAATCAGACTCCCTGACTTCAGACTATACTACAAAGCTACAGTAATCAAGGCAATATGGTACTGGCAGAAAACCAGAAATAGAGATCAACGGAACAGGATGGAAAGCCCAGAGATAAACAAACGCACCTGTAGTCAACTAATCTATGACAGAGTAGGCAAGGATATACAATAGAGAAAAGACAGTCTCTGCAATAAGTGGTGCTGGGAAAACTGGACAGCTACCTGTAAAAGAAGGAAATTAGAACACTCCATAACACCATACCCAAAAATAAACTCAAAATGGATTAGAGACCTAAATGTCAGACTGGGCAATATAAAAGTCTTAGAGGAAAACATAGGAGGAACACTCTTTGACATAAATCACAGCAAGATCTTTTTTGATCCACTGCCTAGAGTAATGGAAATATAACAAAAATAAACAAATGGGACCGAATGAAACATAAAAGCTTTTGCACAGCAAAGCAAACCATAAACAAGAGGAAAAGACAACCCTCAGAATGGGAGAAAATATTTCAAATGAATCAGAGGACAAAGGATTAATCTCCAAAACATATAAAAAGCTCATGCAGCTCAATAGTAAAAAAAAAAAGAAAACCACCCCAGCAAAAAATGGGCAGAAGAGCTAAATACACATTTTTTGAAAGAAGACATACAGATGGCCAAGAAGCACATGAAAAGCTGCCCAACACCACTAATTGTTAGAGAAAAGCAAATCGAAACTACAATGAGGTATCACCTCACACCACTTACAATGGGCATCATCAGAAAATCTACAAACAACAAATGCTGGAGAGGGTGTGGAGAAAAGGGAACCCTCTTGCACTGTTGGTGGGAATGTAAATTGATACCGCCACTATGGAGAACAATACGGAGGTTCCTTAAAGACCTAAAAATAGAATTACCATATGACCCAGCAATCCAACTACTGGGCATATACCCAGAGAACCATAATTCAAAAAGACACATGCACCCCAAAGTTCATTGCAGCACTATTTACAATAGCCAGGTCATGGAAGCAACCTAAATGCCCATGAAAAGATTAATGGATCTAGAGACTGTCATACAGAGTGAAGTAAGTCAGAAAGAGAAAAACAAATATCGTATATTAAGGCATATATGTGGAACCTAGAAAAATGGTACAGATGAACCACTTAGCAGGGCAGATATTGAGACAAAGATGTAGGGAACAAATGTACAGACACCAAGTGGGGAAAGCAGTGGTGGGGTGGGAGTGGGGGTGTGATGAATTGGGCAATTAGGGTTGACATGTATACACAGATGTGTATACAATTGATGACTAATAAGAACCTGCTGTATAAAAAAAATATATAAAATAAAATTCAAAAATTAAAAAAAAACCACCCAATCAAAAAATGGGCAGAAGAGCTAAGTAGACATTTCTCGAAAAAAGACATACAAATGGCCAATAAGCACATGAAAAGCTGCTCAACATCACTAATTATTAGAGAAAAGCAAATCAAAACTGCAATGTGGTATCACCTCACACCAGTTACAATGGGTA